>NC_132885.1:10139514-10299514 GCF_030463535.1 Salminus brasiliensis | reverse complement strand
GAAACATAGCCAAGATGGTACGATAATGAAATTACCAAATGCATTTAACATACACTAAATGTCCAAATATTTGTGGACACCCCTTCTTCTTATGGGTGCATTCAGCTGCTTGTAGTTGCACCCGTTGCTGACACAGATGTGCAAATGCGCGCGCGCGCAGTCAGTTTGACTGATCCCTGTAGAGAAATAGTGCCTATAGAGTAGGAGCTCTGGTGCATTATTGGCACCATGCTTACTAATGCTAGGCGTGGGCTGGAGGGGTATACACCCCCATCCCCCCCCCCCCCCCCCCAGCATGGAGCTGTGTTCTCTGGAATGATGGACAATGCTCGATCCAGTACTTTTGGGATGAGGTGGGGTGATGATCATCCAACATCCTGACTTTACTAATGCTTTTGTTGCTGGATTCAGTCAAACCCAGTAGACCGGCACTCCAGAAAAGACAGCGCAGAGCCTCTTTTCGGAAGAATCAGTGAAAGAGCAGGTGTCCAAATATTTTTGTCCATATTGTGAATTTGTCTTTCTGATTGTTCACTAGGCCTCTTCCTCTAGCTCTCTATTTGAGAACAAAATTTTGTAATTATGAGAAAATATCTCAATATTATAAGATGTTGTTAAACATTATGAATGGCACATTTCTTAAAAATAAGACAACGTCATAACTATAGGCTGCCAAATAGGCTAGATCATATTTTTGACTTGAGTTTGTGCTGCAGTGGATTAAATTAATGCATTTTTACTTTATGATTAGCTTAAGTGACCGTGAAATCGGAGGGTCAATGAGCAGCAGAGATTGTACTTCCATAAGTAATCGAATCTCAGCATTTCTAAAGACGTTTCTAAAGGCTTCTGTATAAGTCATGGCATATGTTGTTTTCATGTGATAACAATTAACTACTTCTACTAGTAATTCTACTACTAGTAATTTTGGGAGATTCTGTGTTAGGCTAGTGTTGTCATTTATGACATTAAGACATAATAAGATATAATTAAAAAGATATTTTATTGTAGTATCCGTATGTTTATTTCATAATATTTTTCTGTCAATCTTGAAATAACAGAGATTAGGTCCCTTAGGAATCCTTTTTTTTTAAATATCATTATAGGAGGGTATCACATGCAGTTCCTTTTCATATACTATGGTAAGTTTTGGAAATGTATGGAATTGGAGTATCAGTAATTAGATAGTTGAGGTGGTATTGCATCACTTGTAAGGGGGTATTGGTTTTACCAAGTGGATTTTCTTCTATACCATCCAGGCAGTGTTTGCCCCATGTGTTCCCTTATAACCTGAGCCCTGGCTGTTGTCCAGAAGAAACCAGAAAATTGCCATAAAATGTTTTTTGTGTATAATCTGGAATAAGTGGAACGATGCCTGACAAAGCTTTAAGAACCGGTGCACAGAAGCAACGCTATAACTCATATAGCCTCAATAGCCTTTATTACAGTTGCCTGCTGAGGTAACCGAGCTTGTGGCTGTAATCTAAATTGTCAGCAATGAATCTGGCAGACTGCTGTAAACCCTGAGACTAAATCAGAGTATATGACTTAGTCTCAGCTACTTTACAGTGTACTGCACATTACAACACAACATCTCAGCTACGTTGTAGTGTGCAGAAACTAAAGATGAAACCTGTGCATGAACGTTTAACAGAGCATTTCTGAAACATCTAGGATTAGTATTAGATTCCCATGATTTATAGCCCATTCATGTGAGTGTTGTTTGATTGTAAATCCTCCTTTTGCTTCCTATAGGAGACTGATCCAGACTGTAGTGTCAGTACGGAGTTACAGTATTTACTTCACATTTGTCTGGAGGTGGGAAATATGGCCATACCTTATTATATTGTGATAAATTTTGTTATTCTGGTACAGTATGCTTTTTCTCAGCATTTTGTGGAGAGTAAACACTACATACGTTTTTCTTATACACAGACATTTTCACTAGAGATGGAAAAATCAAGCGGCAACTGTATCAGCCGGTATGTCTCTAATTTAGCCGATCCCGAGAGCTAATCAGATCATATTTGCGAGTTAAGGATTGCGGCAGCTCTGTGCAAGGCTGCTCGGGCACAGGAACTACAGAGCTTGTGCACAGCTGCAGCAACCGGTCAAAGCCAGTGTTAAACTGGCTTTGTGTGCTGGCTCTGCTCTGTCAGTCTGGTGGATTTTACTAGTAAAAGACTTTCAACACCAGTAACAGGATTGCCCTCTCTAGAGTGCATCACTCTACCCAGTACAGTGAGTATCAGAACACAGCAGAGCTCACAAACACTACCCACCACTGACCATGCAAAGCAGCAAACAAGTGCCGACCCCATTTAACCACCACCAAAAGTACAGAAGCAGCAGCAGCAGCAGTTTTGCACGCTTAGCTCCACAGTGCAGTTCTGCATGCGAATGTTCACAGTTTTTAAATGTGGTTAATTCCAAAAAGCCAAACACCTTTCCTCTGGAGAGACATCTCAGAAACTCTGCAGGACGATGCATTACTAAGTTTGCTTGGAAAGGTTAATGTGGCGTCCTGTCCCGTCCTTGATGGGTATCTGCTCTAAAAACACTGACCTGTCAATCTCCCTATATACATTTTGTTGTTCCAAACCCGGCCGACAGTGGCTGAACATTTAGTTCTGCTGCGTCTGCAACACTGCCTCAATTAACAATAAAATAGTGAGAATTTTCTCCACTGGCAGTGGGTGGCGACTTCCACATGTTAACACTCCCTTTGGTTGCTGCGGCGATGCATACAGTAGCAGAAAAGCTTCTGATTGGCTGCAAAAGTGATTCTACCATGGCATCCTTTAGCCCCTTCATCGTATAGGTGTGGGTTCTGTCTTGAGTTGTGTGTTCATGTCAAAAACAGCTCCAAGAAAGTCACATTGAGCTTCCATCCAGCGACCCACCTGTGATTCTCAGGCCTTTGAGTCAGCCCTCTGAAAGGCAGACAGCACTGATGGATCTGGATGTGGGCTGAATGGTGTGCTAAGCACTGTGCTTGTAAGTGCCCACTGCTGACAGTAACGAGATGCTGTCTGTCTGTCTGCTGTCCATCTGTAGTTTGCTGAGACTAGAGACGGGTGCTGTTACAGGTCATTTTCAATAAACCGAGTAGACTGTGTGTGTCTGTGTGTGTCTGTGTGTCCTGATCTGGGACCTTCCTAAGCATTTTCTTGAATTTGTCTTTTATGTATTTTTACTATTTATAAATAATAAAAACCCATTAGGCACAAAGTTCCCTATAGAGCAGTGTGGGCTCAGTGATTTATAGCCTTGGGTTATTGATCACAGGGTTGTGGGTTTGTCCACCAAGCTGCCACTGTTGGGCCTTTGAGCAAGGTCCTTAATGCTTGCTCTGCTTCAGGGGTGCTGTAGCAAGGCTGACCCTGCACTCTGACCTCAGCTTTCTAAGCTGGGATATGTTTAGAGGTACATTTCATTGTACTGTACAAGTATAAATGGAAATAAAGACATTAGAGATGGACCCGTTAGGACCCATCAGCCGATTGTCTTTCAGTTTGTTCGGCCGATCTCTGATACCGGTTGAGGGTGGGGCCATATTAACCTTTCCAGGAAAGCTTGGTAACGCATTCATCTTGCAGGGCGTCCGTGATCTCAGAGCACTCGCTGTGAGAGAGTCCTGTGCATAAGCACACTGTGTTTGCTAGCTCTACTGATACTCACTGTACAGGACTGAGTGATGTCCTCCGGTTAGTGGTAGTCTTTACTCTGCTTCTTCTCTGATTCACGTTACGTTTACACACTCTACAAATATGCAAGTTTGAGTCAAGACAAGACAAGACAACCATATACACCATTTGTGTTGGACACAGATGAATACACACCAGTGAAACACACACACAGTGACTGTGAGCACACATGCCCAGAACAGTGGGCTGCCATTGCTGTGGTGCCCAGGGAGCCGAGAAGGTAAGGGGCCCTGCTCAAGATCCCAACAGCGGCAGCTTGCCAAGCCCAGGTATCGAACCCACAAACCTGTCATCAACAGCACAGAGCTCAACCGCTGAGCCTTTCCTCCCCCGTGAGTCAGATATGGTAAAAATGCCTGCACACAAAGTAGATTTTAACACTGGCTTTAAAGGGGCTGTTCAGCCATGAGTGTGGGCTGTATTGCCATCTATCGGCCGGATCAGGAACTGCAGCTACTCGCAAAATATGGATCCTATGATCTGACCAGCTCTCTGGATCTGCTAAATTCTCGGCCGGTCGCCGATTGCATATTTGGGCTAAATATGTCACTTCCATTAACACATCGCAGCACAGCCTTCCAGCACTGTGTATACTTAGAAACCGATTCACTGGAAACTCCAGCTGTTGCATGGATGGTTTGTCAGTGATTAATATTGTCACAGTCTGTAATAAGGTTTATCAGCAGTTTTTGGTACACACTATTGCTCGATGCGGTATGTGGGCTGAAGATCCATGCGCTCTGATTTGAGAAGCTCCTCAGCATCAGGGCAGCGTGCACGCAGCCTGCTATGTGTCCTATTTACGAATGACTCAGCGGAGTGGATGAAACAGCCATTACATAACCATCAGATGCAGATTCAGATGAGGGCACAAGTGATGACTTTCTAAAGCAAGTACTGCTGCTCCAGTGCTGCACATCTAGCCCATTCACAGCTTTAATAGGACGGTGTACACCGGCATGTTTTCTGTCTGACAGCAACAGGAGCTTCATTTGTAACTATACGTGTATTAGAGAGTCAAGTACTGTGTTTGTTTTTTCTTTTTTTTTTGTGCAGTCCAATCTGTCTTGGAAAAGATGGTGCAGAATAGAGAGCCCCATTTACATAATTTACATACACTGACAACAGAGATCAACCCACTAATCTCCCCTGGATCAGCCTATCAGCCTCCCCATCTCCCTCTCTTTCTTGCTATCCGGCTGCCTCCATTTTCCTTTTTTTCCCCCCATGTTCACAGCATATGAACATTGGCAAATGCGCTTCAGGGTTGTGTACTCTGTTAATGTTGACACTGAATATTAAAGCAAACATATGTTGCATTTTTGCCTTAAAATAGTGGCTTCAAAACCATGCTGTTGCTCCATTGAGTTGTACTACAGAGAATAGCGCCTCTATTTTGTTTGCACTGCAGGCTCAGCACACTGTTAACTGCACTATGTAACTTTGGTTAAGTGGGCAGCTAACAGCCGGCGAGAACTGTGCAGCGTTGCGTAACTCGAGTCATATTTGTGTTAAATCCTGTAAAATTACTCTACCGCCTCAGTCCAAGGTGACAGTGACTGTATGTATCAGCTTGTCCAGAAATGTGTGTCCTTTTAGAAGTACCCATTCTCGCATAATGCTGCTTTAATTAAATTCATCTGCAACATATGTCCAAATGTTTGTGGACATCCCTTGTAATGAATGCATTTATCTACTTTTAAGTTGAACCCATTGCTGATACACACACAGCTTGTCTAGTGTATTGCTAACAGAATAGGGCTCTCTGGAGCAGATAAACATGAACCTATTGGCTCCATGCCTAATGCCAGGCGTGGGCTAGAGGGGTATAAAGTTCACCAGTGTTGGGCTGTGGAGCAGTGGACGAACAGTGATCTCTGGAATGATGGATGATACTCCATCCAGTACTTTTAGATCGCTTGAGTCGTTTGGGATGAGGTGGGTTGTGATCATCCAACATCCTGATCTCACTAACGCTCTTGTTGCTGAATGCGCTAAAAACCAGTACAGTTACTCCCAAAAAAAAGCAGGATAAAAAAGTATTATGTTTAATACTTTTGATTTCAGAAGAATCTGTAAATGAGCAGGTGTCCCAATACCTTTGTCCATATTGTGAATTTATCTTTTTGATAGTTGTTCTCAAGCTTTCTGTTTGAGATCAGAATTTCTGTTGTAGGTATTATTATGACTTTGTTATCTGACTACTTTCCAAATAGGCCTGATGGCAGTCTCAATTTATAGAATTATGCAATGTTGAATTAAAACTACCCATATTTTATTCTCACATAAGAATAACATGAGTGTGTATAGCGTATACACTCACAGTGGATGTATTTGTGCCGGGCATTGCGTGCCAAGCGACTCCTAATGTGCATTTAAGTGGAAGAAACCAAACAAAAGGCAAACCATGGACTGAAGGAGTGGTGTGTGTGTGTGTGTGTGTGTGTGTGTGTGTGTGTGTGTGTGTGTGTGTGTGTGTGTGTGTGTGTGTGTGTGTGTGTGTGCGCATGCTTTGCCCAGCTCTCCCTCCCTCTCATGCCCCCCCCCCCCTCGGTTCCTGCTCCCCATGGGCCTCTAACATGTCTTTTTCCTGCTGAGTGACATTTCAGTAATGATGCTGTCTCTCTCCTCTCCTCTGCTCTCTGAAGGGTCAGGCCAGTGTAAGGCTTCTGAGGGACTGCACTCCGCTCCGTTAGACCAAATCACTCCTATCAGTGCACTCCTCACTCTTCGCTGTGGACTAAAAGGGCCTCTGTTACTCATACACTGGTTTCTAACCTAAGCCCATCTGTTTACGAGTGAGCTGCAGATCGCACTAAACAAGCTCCATGATATACCTATGTCTACATCACCGGTTATCATCACCTACACAGGTGGCATCGCTTTATACTTGACATTGATTGGTTTGTAGAGGCGTGTACATCTCACACTGGCGTGGTATGTGTTCGGCAGGTTACCTTTCCCTAAAAAATAAATACTGAACTGCTAGTATTACGGCATTACTATCAGCAGCTCCGACTTCAGGCTCAGATGAACACGCTTGTCATGCAACAGCTGTATATTGTTTTTTACAGATATAATCACCCCCCCCCATCCCCATGTTCTCCCTCGACTCATTTTTACTTTCCGGTTCTTTTTCTTTTGATGTTGTTTAATGGATGGTCATAACCTGCCTAAAATTCCTGCAATTGTTCAGAAAGTCCAAAAAAAAGTATCCAAAAATATAAAACCATGGTTTAGTTTGACCTCTTTTGGTTCCTTTGGTCCGGACGCATCCAAGGCATCTTTCACACCCGCTATTGTGGTTGTGAAAGTACCCTCACATTGTAACTCCTTTTACCCTAAAACAAATCCTGGGAATCTTGTTTGCTGTTCAGCAGAGGTTTGCCGACCACATGTTCTTCTGAGTGGCTATTCATGACTGAGTGAATTCAGTTTTCCTATTTTTATTTCTTGAAATTGCCAGTTGTCTTTGTAATGTGGTCATCCTTATTTATTTATAGAAATAATTTGCCTTTTTTCCATCCATTCTCTATTCATTCATGTCCAAATTCCTGAAAGGCATGTTCTGCACTTTATTTTCATTCCCCCTCGTCTTCAGCATTATGAGCCATAAGCCTTCAGCAGACATTTGGGATCTGTGTTGGCAGCACGTTTGAGAATTGGGTTAAGCTTAGAAACTCATTAGAGCTGATGAGGGTATTAGGCCTTATATTTGAGTAGGGGCTCAGGCTGTGTCCCCCCTCTCTCCATATGCCGGGGTGTGCCAATGTGTTTAGACTTTGTGAAAAAAAAAAAAAAAAAAAAAAATCCAAACAAAAAAACAAATGGGGATATGGGATTTTGGGACTAGTTTTCTCTTCAATTTAGTCATTTTCAATTCCCACCCACTGTTTAGGTCTCTCTCATCACACTACTATTCTAATGAATGCATTCAGCTACTTTAAGTTGCACCTATTGCTGACACAGATGTACAAATACACACACAACTAGTGCCTGTAGAGATGTATTGCTATAATTTTTTTTTTATTGCTAGAATAGGACTCTCTGAACCAGATAAACATGAACCTATAGGCGCCATGCCTAATGCCAGGGCTGGGCTAGAGGGGGGGTATAAAGCCCCCCAGCATTGAGCTGTGGAGCAGTGAAGCTCTGGAACTTTGGAATGAGGGTTCTCCATCCAATACTTTTGGGATGAGGTGGGGTGGTGATCATTGAACATCCTGGTCTCACCAAGTCTCTTTTCGCTGAATGCAATCAAATCTCATAGCAATACTCCAATATCTGGTTAAAAAGCCTGCTGCTGATTTCAGAATAAACAATGAAAGAACAGGTGTCCCGGTACTTTTGTCCATATTGGTGCTTTTGTAGTAAAGCTAGGCTTAGGTTTAGGGTTAGGCTAATTATCATATTACATATAGGTGGGTACATATATGTGAGGCAACAAAACATAAAGACTTAATATGCTGGTAGTCCTCTAGCACTAAAACCTGATTAGACCAGGGTTTTTTGTTTTAACATAATTTAGTTTTATCAAATTTTGCATGCTTTTCTCAGAATTTGGTACAGCCAATTATCCCACCGGAAATGGGGCCCATAGCAATGACATTAGCAATGCCCCACCGCCTGTTTTCGAACTGACGTGCTCAGAGGAAAACGCCAGGTCCCCAGCTCAGCCACGTTGGCGAACAGACGCCTGTGCTCGCCAACATTGCTTAAGAATGATGAGGGCCGAGAGCGCCACCTACTCACCTGTACAGAGCACAGCCAATTGTGCTCTCTTGGTCTCTGGCCACCGATGACAAAGCGGCTTGGCTCGGTATTCGAACTCGAGGCCCAGGGGCCATAGTGGTAGCGCATTAGACCACTGATCCTTTTGGGACTTTTAATATCAGACTAATGATAATCCCTTTTCTTGATTAATTGTCAGCTATGGGAAAAAGTCCACTATTGAAGATGTGTAAATGTGTGCAGAGTGTTTGTGTCCAGATGATGCTGTGTAATTTCTCACTGGGCTGTAAGTGTGTGTGTGCATTTTGCTGTGTTTGTGTCCAGATGATGCCGTACGCTTCCTCACAGGGCACTGTGCTGCTATAATTACTCCCGCCTGCAGCACCTCATGGGAAGCACATTAACACACACGAGTGGAAAAGCAGGAATCGCAGCTCACACTCACACACACTCTAATTCTCCTCAGTTCTCTTAAACTCCACCTTTCCTTTCTTTCATTAGTTCGTTTCTGTCTCTACATTTCCCTCCTTCTGTGTCTTTTCTCCGTCCTTTACATTAGTATTCACCCCATTCATCGGCCTTCCCCCTCCCCCATCTCTTCTACCGCCTAAAAAAGGGGCTTATTTGCTGAGCCACAGCTGGCTCAGCCAGTCGCACTCACTTATGGCCCTGATTCATCTCAGGCTCTTCTGCTGCTGCTGCTCTTAGGACATCAGTTCTGTGGGTTTAAACCCTGATTGCTGACGCGGAGCAGCTGTATGACATCCTTGTCAGCTCTGAAGCCTTGCTGTCATGTGAATTGCTCTCGATCCTTTGCAAACCATGTCGGGGATTATTAGAGGTACTCGTCCCGAGTCTCATTTTGCGTCTGCTGCTGTTGTTTTGCCTGTCAGACTTTGGACTTAGGCTTCAGTTGGGACTGACAGGCTCTCTGGCTGTGGACACGCTCTCCTGGGGAATGGTTAACAAAAGTCCCAGTTACATAACGCTGTGCTTCAGACCTGACAGGACAATCCGTGAGTGCAGGATCCAACTCATGCATGCCTAAAGAGGTTGTGTTACTAGTCCTGAACCTCTGAAGAATGCAAGGCAACTTGATGGCATTTGATCCATTTTATATTACGTGTTTGTGTGTGTGTGCGTGTTTGTGTGTGTGTGTGCGTGTTTGTGTGTGTGTGTGCGTGTTTGTGTGTGTGTGCATGTTTGTGTGTGTGTGCATGTTTGTGTGTTAGTTAAGGTTCCTTGTCTTTAAAATGTAGGTAATCATGCTGCCATCAAATGTAGAGTTTAATATTAGGTTAGATATTCGTTTATAGTTATAGATGAAGACACATTCTTGTTCTGTTAATTTGATGTACATTTTATGTTTACTTTATGTTTAGATAACTTCTTGTTAACATCCTGCAATAATTTTATTATAATTAAGACAGCACCAGGTTTGTTGGTAAATAGAAGGTACACAAAACAGACAAAATAAAGACTTAAAAAAAACATGTTAATTAGGCTACAAAGATTTTTTTCCTGTTTAATCCAATCAACATTTGGAGTTCAGGTAATAATAAGCTTTTACATTTTTTTCCCAGAATATCATTTGGTATTGTCATTGTGATACTACACTCTGTATTGGAATCAGAATCCCAATATTGCCATTGAAAGCCATACACTTTTAACAATAGGTCCAGCACCGGGTTCTTTTAATGATGCCATCGAAGAAAACTTTTTGTTCCATTAAAAAAACAAAACATTTTTATAGGTTTTACATATGATAATGTAAAGCTTTGTTGCCAATTTAAACATGTTTCACACTCATCTTTTAAGTAAATAGTTCCTAATGGAACCAAAAATGGTTCTTCTATGGCAGAGTTTGCTGGTTTCCCTGCTCTGGCAGATGAGTTGAATCAGGTGTGCTTAAGTAGGAAAAGCTCAAAACTGTGCAGGACCGGAATTGCACTCCCCTGATCTGTGCCATCACTCAAAAGTCTTTGTAGCATCTTACATTTTACAAGCATTTTACATTTAACAGCCATGGTCCAATAGATTATTAGCTATTTAAACACAAGGCCCGGGGCCCCGAGTGGTCCAGCGGAGTAGCTATTGGCAGCCGAGGCCCTCTCCAGTGTGAGTAGATGGCGCTCTCTTCCCCACATCGCTTTGCTGCGATGCTGGCCGTCACTGGCATCTGCAGGCTGGTGTGTCAGAGCCGGGTATGCGGCACTTTCCTCCAGGTGTGTTGGTTGCCCGGTGATGTTGCATCGGCGGCAGTTTAAAAAAAGAGGGCTTTACTGCGCAAGTGTCAGAGGGTCAGCCCTCACTAGTGCTGGGGGCATTGCTTGCAATGGAGGGAGAGTATGTACGGGTTGGGTAATTGGCGGTCCAAATTGTGAAGAAATGGATGAAAAATAGGATAATAAAAATAAAGCCCACAAGACCCAAAGCATAACGTTTATATTTACACAGTGCACTTTGTCTACATGACAAAATATTGCAACATATCATAAAAAAATGTCTTTAAATATTGCTATATGATATTTTTTCATAACGCTCAGCTCTACCTCTAGCACTGATCGGCACGTCTGTGACCAAAGACAAATTCATACGCTAGCTTCTGCAGTAAAGCTAAATTATCTGCCTAAATTCAGGATACCTGGTGGCTAAGTCGGACACTGCTGATTACATTTGAAATCTAGTAATCTACTGAGTGCTTAGACGATTAATCGAGAAATCAAAATTCAACTACACTCTTTGATCTTTAAGCAATGCCATAGAACAGCCACTTTTGCTTCTATGAAGAACCATGTTTTTAATTGAGATGTGTGAAGAAACAGTTATCCGGCATCCGCATTGGGCCTGAATATGACCCTTGTAAAGGATGGACAGGCCACGTAGCATTACATAATCCAAGAACAGCGACTGGATATCTGGTGAACACCCTGGTAAAATGTAATGTTATTGACATGAAACCTCATGTTCTCTTTAAAAGATATACAGCCATACCCCCCTCTCCCACACACACCAGGACCTACGTTCTCAAGCAAGGGTGTGAACGATGATTGGTCTGAATCAAACATGTGGCGTTAGATGCCGACCAGTCTAGACACGGCATGGCTTTCTGGCACGATGGTTGCCTAATCTTGTGTAGTGAACGTTGTAAAAGACCAAAGTATTGTGTAGTCTGAGCCTGGTGTTTACTGTCTGAAATCTGTTTCTGTCGTTTTACACTGGAGCTGCAAGGCTACATAACAAGGATAACAAGTAATGGAAACTTCTAAGCACCATGCTAACATGGGACACACTGCATGTCTAAATTGTCACACATTGCCTCACACCTTTTCAAGTTGCTAACTAATCTCTAATAGACTTGGTTATATGGTTTCTGGCACTGTATGGCATTCTCAATGCCTGCATATCTGTAGAACAGACCAGTGTAGTCATTCATTCATAACTAAAAACAGTAGTAACAGCAATTTTGAAGCCAGATGTATTTTACACCAAATAAGCACTTTTACCCAGACACTTTTTTAAATATCGGAATAAAATCAAGGTCTTGCTCGAGTTCCAGCATGCTACCGGCAATTTGCCCATTTGTGTTCAGGATGGCGGTCTTAACTTGACCACTCCATGCAGTTTAAGGTAAGGGTGATGAGTTGGGCGCACAGTTTGCCCAGTGCTCTCCTTGTGGCTAGACACTTCTATTGCTTTGTAGCTTGATTAACTTAATCGCTCCCAATGCAAAACTATCTAAATAACTAACTACGTCTGGAGTGAGGTGAAATCTGTGTAAATTTAACTTCTGGCTAAACCGTTGCCTTAACTCTCATCCAAAAATGTAAACTTGTAAACTCTCGTTGAGCATGAGGAAAATGCTGGGCAGGCACTTGTTTGGCCTGTTCATTGCAAAATTTCCACAGCCGGGTGAATTCTTCCCTAGCTGGCTCGATGCTGGTTTTGTCTTATTCATGCAGGAGACACACGACCTATCTGACAGAGAGAGAGAGAGAGAGAGAGAGAGAGAGAGAGAGAGATTCATGCAAGAGACATAGGAGCTGTTGGTATGTGTGTTCCACTCCTGCTGAAATAGTAATGAGAGCAAGTAACAGAGCTGGCACATAGCTGGCTCTCTTTCAGCCCAGCCCTTATGCCCGGAATAGGACTGAGAGATGGACAGAACCATACCTCTAGCTAGAGCTGGGCAATATGACAATATTTAATCATATTGTGATAGATTTTGTTATCGTGATTTACACTATGCCGATATTGTCAGCGCTTAAAGAGCGTGGATTAACTGCATGTTTCATTACAAATAGCGTTCTCAGTCTTTATTTAATTCAAGTGCAGCATATTTTGAGTAAACATCACAGTACTCCGTATGGGAGACTATTTGAATAGGAGTTTTTAAAAAAGTGATGCTGTTGGTGCACTTTGTCTGCATGAAAAAATGTCTTCAAATATTGCTATATAACATTTTTCCATGTTGCCCAGCTCTAGCACGGCACATCTGTGACTACAAGACAAATTCATATGCTAGCTTTTGGAATAAAGCTAAATTGCATGCCTGATTCAGGATATCTGGTGGCTAAGTCAGTCACCAATGATTATATTTGAAATCTAGTAATGCCACTTCTGGTTTCATGAAGAACCATGTTTTTAATTGAGATGTGTGAAGAACCTTTGAAGTGGACTCTTTTAGCCATTTTAAGGTTCTACACAATTACGCACTTTTATCATAAACATTCTTAATGAAATCAAAAGTAATTTCCAATTTTCATCACCAGCGTGCGATGAGAGCAGTGGCTGCATGTTCCAGCCAATGGCTACATATGTCCTATGCTAAGAATGGTTCCAGCTCCTCTGCCATTGCAACCTATTGCTGTTTTTCATACAGCTCATGGATTCTTGTTGTAGTGAAGGGTCTTCTTTGAGTTGTCCGTAGGTCTCACAAGAGCACTCTTTCACGTAGTCGGCTGTTGATTCTATTAGAGCAACAGACAGACAAACAGAGCACCTGGGCTTCAGCCTGCAACAACGCTTTACAGTGTCAAAATCTAGTGCCACTATTAATATGTATTACTTTTGGTCATTTTGAAAGTCTTATGCCGCACGATTCACACCACACGATTCTAGCCTTGATTTTCCGCTGGCCGACACATCTCCAAAGCTCTCCTCATGAGGGTCTAGGACTATTTTTAGTTCCTGGTTTGGTAAATCAGTCCTTAATGATGGTAAATCAGGTGAGCTGGTGATGGAATTGAACACATCCACGCTGTGCTGGCTGGGGGCATCCTGGAGAAACCTGGAACCAAGCTTTGTTCTTCAGTCAAGCTCATAAGATCTCACCTAATTTCTTCAGGATGAGAAATTCTTGTTTCTTTTTTGTACTGTATTATATTTGCCTGCGTCTGTTCTAATGTGATATGGAGTTTCTACATGCAAATACCTTGTTGCTGGGATGTGTATGTAGCCTTTTTGGATAGACCTGTTTGGGACTAAGCTGCTTCTTGGAGAAGGAAGGTGTGTGCTGAAGAAGACTGTTGTACCTAAAGTCTGAGGAAACAGCCGAGGGTTAAAGGCTAACAGCTCTGACTGATAACCCTGACTGGAACTGGAAAGTCCCTGGCTTACTGACAGGAGTACAGTAGACTCTGAATGTCAGTTGGAACATATGGTACAGTACACTGTCAAATCCCTTTGCTTTTCCTTTGGTTTTTGCTCAGAATTTTTATTTATTTATTTTTTAATCAGAGGACCTTTGAAATCCAATGAAGTTTTGGATCACAACATGTGTTATAATCAAACATACCCGACCCACTGGGACACTCCTACAGCTCTTGAAATGCTTTGGTCAATATTCAACCATAGTGTTGACGTTCACTTCCTGTAAAACGTCTCTTTTAGGGTTTTTCTATGGCTTTAACTTGATGGCAAGCTGAGAATTAACATAGAGGCTTAACCTTTGTTTAAATTTTGTAGATACATTTTTTGAGAGATTTGTCCATGTATTATCTTCATGTATTGTCCATGAGTGACCTTCAATCTCTTCAAAGGGTTCTTTGATAGAAGAAAAGAACCACTTTTGGTTATATATATATATTTATATATATATATATATATATATATATATATTCATGTTTGTAATTGAGATGTGTGAGTGTGCTAAACTGTTAAAGGTGGGGTAATATGACGATATTTTATCATATTGTGATACATTTTATTGTGATATGCAATATGCAAGCATATTGAATACATTGTTATATACTGCTAGTTCCTCTTTAGTCACAGACTTGCACAGATAACACCGTGCCAAGGTTATTAATTTTAGTGACCAATAAACAGAACGTTTATATCTGTGTTCATTTGTTGTTGTTTTTTTTTACAAAGTTAGTAAAGTAATAATTGTCAATCCTAGATGCTCAGGTATATGGTTTATTAATTTATGAATGGAATCGGATCAGTATCGGGGATCGGCTGATACGCTAAGTTCATGTATCGGTGTCCGTATCGGAACAGAAAAAGATGGATCGGTGCATCCCTAGTTGTTAGTACTTAAAGAATACTGAACTGGTTTCATTACAGTCAGTGTAATTACACTGGTTTGACCTGTAAATACTGTTTATGTGAAAATGGCTTTAAATATTGTGATGTTGTGTTTTTGCCATATCGCCCAGCCCTAGTTAAAGGTCTGAAGAACCTCCACCTGATGTAAAGGTTCCTCACATTGTACAAACGTGCAAAATCATCCTTATTTTTAAGAGTGTATGGCTTGTAGTTTCGATCGTTTGTTGGCTGTTCTCTGCTTATCAGAGCAGAACTAATACTGCAGCTGGTGAATTACGGGTAGCTGATTTGTTTCCTGCTTATTTAAAACTCTTGATTAAGTGTCGCCTATCTATGCATTTGATTAACATATCATTAAAGCCAATTATGCATGCTTTTATAAGTCACAATTAGCATAACATGTAGCTTATGACTAAATTATGAATGGGTCCTGAAAGCAGGCTCATTCCAAAAAGCCTCCATTTGAACCAATCACAGAATAATACTGTGTTTCTAACAGTTCTCATGGACGTGTTACAGCCAGTAATGTGAATTTGACGGGATCTCTCATTGAACCTAATGTGTGATGTATCTGAAGTCTGAGCTGGAGAAGAGCAGTAAAGCAGATGAGGCTCTGTGCTGGAGCAGCTGATCTTTCTGCCTTTGTCCGGTGCGGGTCTGAATCTGGGTTTCATTCACGATTCAACATTAATCACAAAGACTGGCAGCAGTGATGTGTGAAATGACTTGCTTTTAATGTAATGGCTTATTTTACGGTGTTCCCACTTTTATGTGTGAATATGGGTACTGGTCTTTGTCACTCCTGTGGAGTGACTGGGGAAAACGCTCCAGCCCCTAAGGGTGTGGCTGGAGGCCAAAGATTTAACACGCCACCCCCCCCCCTCCCCCCAACACACACACACACACCCACATGCACCCCAGAGGTTTTGTCACTTAATGCACCAGGCATGGGCAGCTGTTCATTAGCCCCACCCTGCACCAGAGCCCAAATACTTATTAACCCTTCCTCATCTTTTTTATCCTCCTTTCTTTGTGCTATAAAAGGTCTATTAAAAATGTAGGGTTTGTTGGGTAGAGCTCTTATAGTTGACACGTTGATACAAATGGCATGGTTGATTATTTTACTCAAACACACATTTCTATTTTACCTGTTACTTTAAGTTCAATTTGCTTAATTTATGATGCAGTTATTCAGTAATTATGCAATTATGAACTGTAGCAGTACTGTATACTCTTCTGTAATAAGACCATTCTAGCCACACGCTACTACAAGCAAACGCACTCACCCATGCTGTCGCTAACCTAAGATAAGGCCGAGGTAATGCTGTGTTCGAGTGGTGTCGGGAAAACTGGGAAATGCAGTTTGTGCCACTTGTAAGTTTCACTCGAACAGCCAGTGAGGTCTTATTGAGGAAACTCTGGATTCTAGACGTGTTTCCAAGATTATTATTTTTGCACTCCAAGGCTCAGCTGACAGCTGTTCGGTAATGTAGTGCGATATAATGTGAATAATGTTTGTGGACGCCTCAATGTCGTAGTTAATGTCAATGTACTAGTTAACCATCTTGTCTTATAATAACACAAGAATTCTGAGCTAACCTGCTAATCGCAAACTAACGCACTAACACGCTAAAGCCGAACTAGCTCCCTGATTCTGAGCTAACCTGCTAATCGCAAACTAACGCACTAACACGCTAAAGCCGAACTAGCTCCCTGATTCTGAGCTAACCTGCTAATCGCAAACTAACGCGCTAACACGCTAAAGCCGAACTAGCTCCCTGATTCTGAGCTAACCTGCTAATCGCAAACTAACGCACTAACACGCTAAAGCCCAACTAGCTCCCTGATTCTGAGCTAACCTGCTAATCGCAAACTAACGCGCTAACACGCTAAAGCCGAACTAGCTCCCTGATTCTGAGCTGACCTGCTAATCGCAAACTAACGCGCTAACACGCTAAAGCCGAACTAGCTCCCTGATTCTGAGCTGACCTGCTAATCGCAAACTAACGCGCTAACACGCTAAAGCCGAACTAGCTCCCTAATTCTGAGCTAACCTGCTAATCGCAAACTAACGCGCTAACACGCTAAAGCCGAACTAGCTCCCTAATTCTGAGCTAACCTGCTAATCGCAAACTAACGCGCTAACACGCTAAAGCCAAACTAGCTCCCTAATTCTGAGCTAACCTGCTAATCGCAAACTAACGCGCTAACACGCTAAAGCCAAACTAGCTCCCTAATTCTGAGCTAACCTGCTAATCGCAAACTAACGCGCTAACACGCTAAAGCCAAACTAGCTCCCTAATTCTGAGCTAACCTGCTAATCGCAAACTAACGCGCTAACACGCTAAAGCAGAACTAGCTCCCTAATTCTGAGCTAACCTGCTAATCGCAAACTAACGCGCTAACACGCTAAAGCTGAACTAGCTCCCTGATTCTGAGCTAACCTGCTAATCGCAAACTAACGCGCTAACACGCTAAAGCCGAACTAGCTCCCTAATTCTGAGCTAACCTGCTAATCGCAAACTAACGCGCTAACACGCTAAAGCCGAACTAGCTCCCTGATTCTGAGCTAACCTGCTAATCGCAAACTAACGCGCTAACACGCTAAAGCCGAACTAGCTCTCTGATTCTGAGCTAACCTGCTAATCGCAAACTAACGCGCTAACACGCTAAAGCCCAACTAGCTCCCTAATTCTGAGCTAACCTGCTAATCGCAAACTAACGCGCTAACACGCTAAAGCAGAACTAGCTCCCTAATTCTGAGCTAACCTGCTAATCGCAAACTAACGCGCTAACACGCTAAAGCTGAACTAGCTCCCTGATTCTGAGCTAACCTGCTAATCGCAAACTAACGCGCTAACACGCTAAAGCCGAACTAGCTCCCTAATTCTGAGCTAACCTGCTAATCGCAAACTAACGCGCTAACACGCTAAAGCCGAACTGGCTCCCTGATTCTGAGCTAACCTGCTAATCGCAAACTAACGCGCTAACACGCTAAAGCCGAACTAGCTCCCTGATTCTGAGCTAACCTGCTAATCGCAAACTAACGCGCTAACACGCTAAAGCCGAACTAGCTCCCTGATTCTGAGCTAACCTGCTAATCGCAAACTAACGCGCTAACACGCTAAAGCCGAACTAGCTCCCTGATTCTGAGCTGACCTGCTAATCGCAAACTAACGCGCTAACACGCTAAAGCCGAACTAGCTCCCTAATTCTGAGCTAACCTGCTAATCGCAAACTAACGCGCTAACACGCTAAAGCCGAACTAGCTCCCTGATTCTGAGCTAACCTGCTAATCGCAAACTAACGCGCTAACACGCTAAAGCCGAACTAGCTCCCTGATTCTGAGCTGACCTGCTAATCGCAAACTAACGCGCTAACACGCTAAAGCCGAACTAGCTCCCTAATTCTGAGCTAACCTGCTAATCGCAAACTAACGCGCTAACACGCTAAAGCCGAACTAGCTCCCTGATTCTGAGCTAACCTGCTAATCGCAAACTAACGCGCTAACACGCTAAAGCCGAACTAGCTCCCTAATTCTGAGCTAACCTGCTAATCGCAAACTAACGCGCTAACACGCTAAAGCTGAACTAGCTCCCTGATTCTGAGCTAACCTGCTAACACCCAGCACAATGTGCTCCAGTCTGTTGACTTTATTATTTGATGTGTATCAGATTGAGACTTTAAAGGACAGATCATGATTAACAGTATTGTTGCATGTTTTGTTGATGCTTGAGAGTTTTTTACTTTTTCCTAGAAAGTTGAAGCCTCTTCTGAAAGTGTCCTTTTACTTTTGTCTTTATACTCCGTTCTCGTCTATTTAAAGCATTAACCTGCATCTATATTTGGAGCGGGGATTCCCCTGCTTTAAGACTCCACACTGTAAGAAAGATTAACTCCAGCTTGAGTAGCTCATTGTTGATACAGTACACAAACCCTCACAGACTCATCTCTTAACCGTTGCAACTCACACACTCACACACTCACACACAGCGAGGCACACAAAATAACCTTTTCCTTCCATCCCTTCGGAAAGTGAGATTCCGAGTGATCTGAGAAGCTGGGTCCTGCCCTCAGACCTTTTGATCTCTTGCCTTGTGTGTATTTGTTTGCAGGTGAAGTGGAGAAGAGGGGAAGGAACAGGGCTGGCATCTAAGCCTTCTCCGGACGCAGCCTTGGGACATGCTAACCAGCCTTCCCTCAGGTAAACACCCACACCTCTTTATTGCCCTTTCTCACTCGTATGTGCCTTCCAGTGGCCACCATTGCTCAAGAAGGCCTCAAGCTGACGGAGGTTGTTGCTGTTATGCAAAAAACCTTGTATCTCCAAAATAGCAAACTTTTCTAACTTTCAGTGCAAGTCAATGTAAAAAGATTGGATTCCAAGTCATTATTGAGCATTTCAATTTATTGGTCCATTCATCATGACATCTTGACTTGGTGTAAAGAAAACTGGTTATTAGGTTAAGTTAAAAAATTAGGTTAAGTTAAAAAAGTGCCCTTTAAGGCAGGGAGGTCTTGTACCTTTATACGGCTGCTCAAATTTGGCTTTTTTCCAATAGAAATAGGTGAATTGAGCTGCCCCGACATCCCTAACTGTTTATTTATATTTACAGTATGAATATAGTCATATGCCTGTTATGTGTGATTTGGTCATGTTTCAGAGATCTATGATTTAGTAATTGTGGTCAGTATCAGCAGTGACCTTTTCTTTACATTATAGTCAAGTATTTATCACAATACAAGCACTTAATCTTAACATTTGATTTAAAAAATACAATAATAATATAGAATTTGAATAAGAAGATTATGGTCCATCGGCTGTTTTCTGCGTCTCCCTGCTGAAGCAGGACCATGCATCCCGGCTCCTTCAGCTGTGAGTAATCTCCTGCTCTGCATACGTGTGCGTCTTTTAGCGCGGTTCGAGTCCCGGGGTACCCCCTCACGCTACACGTTAGAGCAGTTTTTGTGTGTATGTGTTGTGTATTCGTTGCTGCCCATGCCTGATTCCGTGGTTAGCTCAAAGACAAACCTTTGAAAGGGTTAAAAGAAGGTATGTCAGAGCAGAGGGACCACTAACATGGGTACAAACACCGTTTAAGGGAAATTCTCAAAGAGCAACCGGACCTTTTTAACAGAGTTAGCCTCCTAGGATATTTATATTTACAGTATGAATACAGTCATATGCCTGTTATGTGTGATTTGGTCATGTTTCAGAGATCTAAGATTTTGTGGTCAGTATCAGCAGTGACCTTTTCTTTACATTACAGTAAAGTACTTATCACAATACAAACACTTAACCTTAACATTTAAAAAATGCAATAATTTACAGTTTTATTAGGGATATCCCGATCAGGTTCTTTTACCAAATGAGTTTCTTGATGCTGGAGTCAGCCGATACAGAACCGATCTGATCTTGTTGTTTGTATAAATAATATATCCACACAGTTTAGATCAGATAAACTGCTGATTAATACATTCAGTAAAATTCCTTCATTTTTAAATCCAGATTCTATAATGATACATTCTTGACTGATTTCTGATTTAGTTCAGTTGAGACTTTTCTTAAAATGACTGTTTTATAGTGTTTAATATCTTATAATCCAGTCTACCTCTCCTCCCTGACCAATCAGCTCCCAGCTCCCTTACAACACTGCAGTCTAATCACTGTGTGTGTAGTGGTACACACTCTGGACTGATACCTGTTGTTGTTGTTGTTGTTGTTGTTGGTCTACGGGTGTGAAATAACGGTTTTACAGTGAGTGAATATGCTGTGATTTGGATTTCTATAGCATGTGTGTATGGGTATTAGCATTAGCGTTAGCCTCTGTTCTGAATGTGCTCTTTAGTTCTGGTTTAAAAACAAGACCTTCTGAGACCCTGAACTGGATTGGGATGCAAATAGCCAATACCTGATCAATTAAAATGTGCCTAGATCTGTCCTGACCACTGCTATTTATATTCACAGTGCAGATGCAGTAAAAATGATTGAATGCATATATAATGTTATCTGAGCACCTGAAGGCTGTCTTATACGTGTGATGGTTGGAGCCCGGTAAGGTGTGTATGTGTGCTTGTTTCATGTGTTGTTGGTGGTTGAGGTTGACTCAAGCAGAAGGTTCCACAGCTGGAAGCTCACCTTGAAACTGAAACACGACTGCCGGTCTTTGTACAAAGCCATAAAAGCTAACCACTAATTCATAAAAGCTAACCACTGAGACAGACCCTTCTGCTTTACTTCATTCACTTTTCTGACAGTTTGAGATGTAAACCATTGTACCACACCGTAGCCATGAAAAAATCGCAGCGGGGGAATTGATACATGAATGTCATCGTTCTCCAGGATGCTCAAGTGAGATTTTGACACGAATCCGATCCATATTAAGGATCCACTGTATCTTCTAATCCTTCGATTTTTGCATCTCCACCACCAAAAATAAGCCATTGCTGTTAGGTTGTGGTGGTAGTGGTTGCTGGATTGTTGGAGGTCTTCAAACTGGGTCATGTTTGCCTGATGGCCAAGCCTTGATGCCCGTATCGACACAGGGTTAGAAAGTGGAGCCGTAGAAAATACCAGGGCACGCGTTCAAAAAGCATCTTAGACTAAGTATCAGGGCTGATCACTGAAGGGATTTGTGTTGGTACGCTGTTGGGTTCAGTGTGATCCAAAATCAGCAGCTGCACAGGGAAAGTGCTCGGCCAGACCGGCGGCAGACAGTTCCTGCACCTGTATTATTTTGGCACTGGTGGCATGGAAATTTGTGGAGGAGAACTCGCCGAACTCTCTCCTCTGGCTCCTCATGTGCCCTCAGGAATGTGGGCCTCCATTTCACATTGTTTAGTCTTCCATGTCTTTTGTTGTTGTACTACGGTTTATTTGCATAACGCAGGTGTTTGTGTGACTGTGAGAGGATCCATGGCTAATTCTGGCTCAGCTTCGGGTATGTGAAGGCTTAAGGAGAAGCTTTGGGCAGCCAGTATCCCCCCCTGGTTCTATAAATATCGCTGTGTGTCAATGATTAGGGCCAATTGTGACGTCAAGAAGCAGACTTATTAATCGGGCTGTTTTTCAGGCAGCTCCAGAACGGGGATGCATGCTGCGGAGTCGGTTAAAAATAGCCACTGAAGGAGGGGAGAGAGAGGGAGGGAGGGAGAGGGAGAGAAAATCTCAAAGAAAGAAGTGAGATCTCAGTCACATGCCTGCACGTGTGCAAACAAAATCCCATTTGGCGCACGAATACAAACGAGGACGCATAATGCAGGCACACACGTCCCCAGTGGATGCATTTGAGGACACGCGCACAAAGGCGCTCAATATAAGCAGCGTCCTCTCTGCTCTCCGTCTAATTTTGCTCCCCAAATCTCTCCCCTGTTGTCTGGGCCGCCCCTCCCCTCCTTCTCTCCCTCCTTTTCTCCCTCCTCCTGTGTGTGTGTGTGTAAGTGTGTGACAGAGATCGAAAGAGTGTGTGTTTGGTGCTGCGTCATGCCTGCGTCACCAGGCCCCTCCATTCATGAAAAGTGTGACGCAAGCAGCACCAGCTTGCTGCCGCCCACTCTTTCACTCAGGAAACTGCAGGCACTCTCTATCTCTGATTTTCTCTCTCTCTCTCTCTTTCTCTCCTCCCTCACTCCCTTACTCCCTCCCTCACTCTCTCCCTCCCTCCCTCCCTCCATCGGCTGTTTTCTGCGTCTCCCTGCTGAAGCAGGACCATGCATCCCGGCTCCTTCAGCTGTGAGTAATCTCCTGCTCTGTTTGTGTGTGCTCTGCATACGTGTGCGTCTTTTAGCGCGGTTCGAGTCCCGGGGTACCCCCTCACGCTACACGTTAGAGCAGTTTTTGTGTGTATGTGTTGTGTATTCGTTGTTGCCCATGCCTGATTCCGTGGTTAGCTCAAAGACAAACCTTTGAAAGGGTTAAAAGAAGGTATGTCAGAGCAGAGGGACCACTAACATGGGTACAAACACCGTTTAAGGGAAATTCTCAGACCTTTTAACAGAGCTAGCCTCCTAGGATATCTGTTGTTTACCAGGGTTGCTGTGGGCCTTTATCCCAAAGTCATTTCGACTGTGGATGTGCATGTGGGTAAGGCGCATAGCCGGCAGTCTTGCCTGCATGTGTGCGTGGCTGTGCTATATTTGGCTCAGCCAGTGATGCTGGGGTCTGATGCAGTAGTTCTCTTCCCGCTGCCCTCTGCTGAAGGACAGGCAGCGGGACCGGCAAGGGTAGAACACACCACGGCTTCTGTGCACACATTACCCCCAATCTGTGTGGAGAATGTGGAGAGTTAATGCGTATTACATGTGCCTATTCTTTGCTGTGTTCTTGCTCTCTTCCTTTCCCTGATCCCATTCTATGCTGCTCTCTCACTTCTTCTGTTTCTGCCCCCCTCTCTCTCTCTCTCTCTTTCTCTCTCTCCTTGCTGAGATGGAGGCTTGGTGCAGCTTGGTTCGTCTCTGCCTCCGCTGCTAAGCGTGTTTATATAACGCTGTCCCGGCAGCAAGCGGTTTAGAGATAGATGGAGAGAGAGGGAGAGGAATGAAGAGGGAGAGAGCGAGAGAGAGAGAGAGAGAGAGAGAATAGAGAGAGAGTGTGAAAAGCATAGTGAATAGACAGTTAGAGCTACACAAAATATAGTTTAATGAACATACTGGCCGACAGTATGTAGAAGAGCCCTCTAACCAATCATTACATTGTTTATCGTATGCCGTCCAATTACAGAGGTTCCTCAAAGAGTTGTCTGTGGGTGTTTGGGTAAGTGTCTCATGTCAACGGCACACAGTTGTGCTTTAACATATAGCAGAGTAGACTGTGAAACATAAATGTGCTTCAAATGGTTCCTTGAGGGATGCCATAGAAGAATCACTTTTGATTTGTAATAGAGATTGAGTGTGACACTGAAGGTGACATCCAGGAAAGGTTCTTTAGACCTTTTAAAAGGTTCCTCACACCCACACATCTCTACTGCAAACACGGTTCTTTAAGGAATCAGAAGTGG
The DNA here is from genome assembly GCF_030463535.1 of Salminus brasiliensis. Classification (NCBI taxonomy): domain Eukaryota; kingdom Metazoa; phylum Chordata; class Actinopteri; order Characiformes; family Bryconidae; genus Salminus; species Salminus brasiliensis. The sequence goes on along the minus strand of NC_132885.1, from coordinate 10,275,528 downwards.
TTATTCTGTGGCATCGTTCACCGGTTTGACGAGTGTATGCGGCCTACAGAACTGCCACAGTATCTACTGCACTGTAGGTCTCATACAGACCTGACAAACGGGATGTTGTAGTATTTTCCGAGCTTCCTTCTGATTCAGCCCCCTCCCACCGGAGAGGCTTCAGCCCCAGTCCTGCTGCTAATGGACCCTTCAATATGAAGTATTGATTTTTCTGCTTTTCTAGAGGTTTTTAAGGGCTGGAGAAGGCCACAGAGCGAGGGGTGATTGGGCTACACACACAGATGGAGACCAGATCAGAACCTCCTGTGGTCCTAGTAAATGACTGGTGTAAAAGCTCATGGGCCCAGAGAAAAACAAGGACAACTTGTATTTGAAAAGTGCAATGACCAGAAGTTTGGGTCACTGAGCTAACGTTGAGTTAGGTTTACAGATGGGCTTAGAAAATTCTGGCCTACATATCTTTTATCTTTAACTTTACAGGAAAAGGAAATAACTTCAAAGTCAGTGGAAGGAAAACATGGATTTTGCAGGACAGCCATGATATGCCCTTATTGTTATTACATATATGTACTGTCTTACAGCATATTGAATATTTTCGAAGAAACATGCATCACCACACACCCTGACACTGTATAAAAACAAACACGTGTGTGCCCGCCCGCCCACACTTCTCTTCCTTTGCATCTTGTACCTCCCTGCCACACTCTCTCTCCTCTCTCCCATTTTAATGCATGTCTGAAGCAGCCTTCTGTGATGTGGCTGATTGTCGGCACGCTGGCTTTTATGTGTGTGTTGGTTTAAAAGCTCAGTACCAATTGTTAAGGGGGAGCAGCTGGTCAGCTGTATGGCCTCTCTCCTCCTCCTCCTCCTCTTCTCTTCCCCCTTTCCTCTTATCCAAACCCTCCCTCTCTCTCTCTCTCTCTCTCTCTCTCTCTCTCTCTCTCTCTCTCTCTCTCTCTCTCTCTCTCTCTCTCTCTCTCCCGCACTCCCTCGCTCGCGGCGCTCTTCACATGGAGCCGGCTCCTCTTGTGTCCTTTGTAGTCGCTCTGGGATCTTTTCCCATTCGAGCTGCTCTTGTATCAGTCCGGCAGCGCTGCTACCTCTTCTTGTACCTTCATTCCCATTCTCTCTCTCTCTGTCTCTCTGTCTCGCTCTTGCTCTGTCCCCCTCAGCCACTTTTTGAGTATATTTGCTCTCTGCTCTTTGCTTTGTTCTGCTCATAAAGTAGAAGAGCTGTACTTTGGTGAGGTAACCTATTGTTTAGTCCTCTGTTGACTCGAGGCTTAGGCCTGGGATAAAGACTGTTATTACACTGTTTGGTGTTTTGGAGGGCTGAGCTGGGAACTGCATGCCAGTTCTGATCTTGCTGCACTTTCTGGGACATCTCTTTCGCTCTTCCAATGCCGGTGAGGTGGGGGAGGAGAGTGGATTTGGACATGAATGGCAATGGTCCGATATGGGATTTCTAGGCCATAGATAAAATGAGCATATCATAAGATAAGATAAGATAAGATAGTCCTTTATTAGTCCCGCAGTGGGGAAATTCACAAGTCATAAGATTATTAATACTCTAAAAATATGCAGTTATTTTGCATTGTTTAGCGAACAGTACAGTCACAGCAGCATAAATATATAATGTTTGGAGTCTCACCCAAACACTTCTATTAGTGTCGTTCCTGCTTCGCCAGGGAATCGAATCTTGTCTATCTTTTGCTTGTGAGGTGGTGGTGTTATTCACTTTGCTGTCCATCTGAGTGAGCTTATGTAAAAAGAAATGCCCACCACTAGCAGCTAAAAATACAGTGCTTACATGTGCATACAGTGCTTACATGTGCTTACATGACTTAATGTTAACTACAAAATTCCTGTTCAGCAAATGATTGTTTTGTATTAAAGCTGCATGAATGTTTTAGTATAACTTGTCTGCCAAAAAAATCTGACGATCAGTGGTAATGCAGGAGTGAACACTGCAGTACTCCTAGGCATAGGCACACTCAGCAGTACAGAAACTGGCAACTTGCTCTTCAAGCCTTCAACACTGAAAACCAGGCAGCCAACCAATGCATAAATACATATGCATACCAAAGAGAAGGTAGCCTGTGAGTAGCAACTACACGCTGACTTTCAGTGCTGGGATGCGATAGAGCTGAGATATGTCCAATATGTAAGTAGATGATGCCAGGAGTCAGTGGGAGCTCTGTTTCAAGCCCCTGGTGTGCAAGACTGAGAAGTCCTGAAGCGTCCATCTATGTGCCTTAGTAGGTGTGTGCAGAAGCTTAATCAGCCAGCCACATTGTGTAACACAAAATTGCTTGTTCAGGTAACAGAGAATCTTGTTGGTACAATATCAGGGTGGAATCTGTAGGCCTGATGTGCAAAGTCATTCAGATTTCCTTATGTCAGTGAATAAAAATCCCAAATCAGGCGAACGTATTCACAATATTTAAATTATAATGACATTTTCTGAATAATTTACCAGTGGCTAATTTATTTGGCATCACTTGTGATGAAAATCCTGGTGGATCTTTTTTTTTTATATATATATGAAAAATCAGCTCTTACTGAATCGGCCTTTAATTTGACTTGATCATGGCATTGCTGATTCAAATTTGGTCCATTCGAGTTGTGCGTGATAAAGGTACTTCAAATGGTTCTAGAAGAGCCACTTGTGGTTCCATACAAAAATTGATGTAAGGGTTCTTTAGACCTATAAAATGTTCTTCACACTCACATCTACATCTTTTTTTACAAACATGGGTCTTTATGGTACCAAAGGTGGTTCTTCTATGGCATTGATCAAGAGTGTAGGGATTGGATGTTGTGTGTCTGTGTGTCTGTGTGTGGGTTTTATCAGGGTTGGTGCCTGAGAAACGCTAGAACGACACACACATGTTGAGCTGCTTTCTTCCTCTCCTGCCTTCTGCGTGTCTGCAGTCTTATTTTAGAGCACTGCAGCATCACTGCTTATGTGACTCATAGCACTCACTGCCCACTAACCACATTCACTCTCATTTACATTTGGCTTCCTATTAAGGCCTCCATCTCAGCCAGGCACGTGTTTGTGTATGCTCGTGTGTATGTTGGGAGTGGACAATACAGATTCCGATTTAGATCACTATAGATTTTTTGTATATGGACACTAAGAAAATGATATAACACATTATTTTTCTTCTTCTTCTTCTTCTTCTTCTTATTATTATTATTATTATTAATAATAATAATAATAATAATATGTACTGTAAAGGTATTTCCTTTTTTATTTAACAGAGCATAACATAGACATGAATGAGTAAGCCTGTGTTCTATTGTAATCCTAATAATGGTAATAACTCCCACCCACAGTGTGCTTATGCCCACTCTCGCCAGGTTTTAATGATTAGCAGATTATAAGTAAACAACAACACACCCACATTCAATACTTTCTCTAATGTTCCCACAGAACCATCTGCAACGTCAGACGTTCCTCTGCTAATGCTCATGTATTTAGGCCACTCGTATCCTTCTGTATGGTTCTAATTTTAGTAACAGCCTCAAGTAAACAGCGTCACAAACCAGCACAGAAGAGCTGGAATGTGCTTAACCTGCTTGCAGAGCAAGAATTACTGCATCTCAGCCACACACTCGAGAGCAGCTTGTCAAAACCCCACGTGTGTGGGAGTGATTGTGTGTTTGTAATCAGTGCCAGGTGCAGCTCGGGGACAGGTTAGGTTCTTTTCGCCATGTGACTGAAACTTCTTGAAATTAATCTTTTTTTTTTTTTTTTTTTTTTTTTTTTTTTTTTTGTCAGCATGGTTTCGTCCTCCACACTTTCTATTAAGATCAGACTAGTTTGGTCTCTTTCTGATGGTAGATGCTGTACTTTGACATCAGCTGTGATAAGAGCTGACTGTACGTCTCCATGATGACATCTTAGGATTGTTGGAGACTTCTTAAGGCATCTTGAGACCTTCTCTTGGGCTGAACTTTCTAGGACGGCCTGATCTGGCCAAGTTGGCAGTTGTTTTACGGGACCACTGATTTCTAATTGTTCTGAGATCTGCTTGAAATCCCTTCACAGACTTCTCTGCATCTACAACCTTTTTTCTGAAGGCCTCAGAGAGCTCTTTGGATCTCGCCATGGTGATCTTCACCACTCACTTCATCAATCCAGAGCAAACCAAACTAAATGTCTGCGGTTTAGACAGGCTCCTCCTCAACTACTTTTTTGAAACCCAAAACAGATAAATACTTTGATTTCTGGAAAGGTTTTCTTTTTTTCTCTTCAGTCAGTCCATCTGGTCTATTCACACCACAGTCTCTACTGTCCAGAGAAGACTAGACTACTAGATTTTGCTGTGAGGATTTGATTTTCATTCGGCAACAAGATTGGTAGCGAGGTCAGGATGTTGAAAGGTGACTGTCCCAGAAATCTCTTTTTAGACTTTATACCCCTCCAGCTCACACTTGGCATTAGGCATGGTACCAATAGGTTCATGTTTATCTGCTCCAGAGAGTCCTTTACCTTTACTTTTCTACAGGGACCAGACATTTCCACATTTGTGCCAGCAATGGGTGCAACTTAAAGTAGCTAAATGCATTCATTAGATGGGGTGTCCACAAACATTGGGACATAGTTTAAATGCAGTTTCTTATTCTAGGACAAGCAATACTTACCAACATCCTTCTAATATTGTGTGAAGCAAATGTGATGGATAGCAACATCATTATTTAGTAAATCCACTACATTGGATGCATCATTAGATGCTGTCTTTCTATTTCTCACCACTGTGGCAAAAAAAAGACATGCCCTGAGTGCATGGACATTGTTGTTCCAAAAAGTTTGGCAATTTGTGACTACTGGGAAGTAGAGGTGGACAATATGGCAGTATTTCAGAAATGTTGCTATTGTGATAAAGCGGACGACCTTATTATAAAGTTATATTATTAGTTTATTATTGGAATGGAAATCCACTAAGTTGCTGTGCTATAATATTAACCTACTGAGAAGTGTGACTTTTTTTTTTTTTTTTTTTTTTTTTTTAATTTCTAGGTGATTGAAGGTTGCTGGATTGTTTTTGTGTTGTTATGGATTGTATTTGAGCAGATATGTCTAAGCAGGAGTGCTTTTAGGCATGTGACCTTTTGAACAGCGACCAGGTCATTTCTTCCAGCGCAGCGCCGAACTGTTTACTCTACTTCTGCCCCGCTCAGAACAGATTATAGGTTTACCTGCCTACCTCAGTTCACAGCCCTGAGGGAGGGAAGAAAGAGAGAGAGAGAGAGAGAGAGTGAGAGTGAGCGAGAGAGAGAGGGTGAGAGCGTAGTACTAAAGCAGCATGGACCCATATTCTTGTCTGCAAATCAGGAGGCAGGAAAGTCCCGCACTTCACTCCCACACGGACACCTAAAAGTCCAGGAAGGCGCGTAACCTGGAACACTGTAAAGGAACACCATGCAGCAAATGCCACCCGTGACTGGAGCAGTGCATTGACTGAGATTCCAACCAAGGCTTTGTGGATGTGGCACATTATTAAGGAATGGCAGTCAGCAACGAGGAGATACGGGCTAACTTGGGTGTGAGTGAGATTTTCTCTTGGTTTCGCTTTACACCTATCTTCTCCTTTCTTATCAGCTGAATCAGCTGAGGTCTGCTGTAAAAGTGGTACTTTGGATTTACTTCATTTAAACATTAGCTTTTACTTACTTTTGGCAATAATTTACTTACTGTTACTGATGGGGCTGCTGTGGTTCACCAACATCATCAATCACATTATTGATACGTATTTAAATAAATATATATTTTTTTAATGAAGCGCAAACATACTGTGCATGATTTCAGCACATGTAGGAAAAAGAGCCAAAAATATTGACTAACCTACAGGCTATGGAGACTTTTAATCAATATTCTTGGCACCCCTTCTTTATTGACTCGTTTTAGCCTGGCAGGTAAAGTGGCAACACCACAGAGAAGCTTGCTTACGCTGGTGAAGATAAACAGGCTTGAGTTACTGCCCAAAAAACTTGCAAGCCAGCTGGGTTTTTGATGTGACTTAGTGGTTCTAGCTGTGGCTTGGTAGTTTTGCTTTCTGTTTCAGCTTGTAAATCTTTGTTAGGCTTGCCTACAGACTACTCCTATTCTTTTCATGAATAGCTGAAACTGTAGTCAACCCTATCAGACTTAATGTCCCACAGTCTTTAGAATAATGGATTTTAAATGGTTCATGGCTTGTGTATACAGTTCTAAGAAACATATTTAATGATCGAGTACCTCTACCTTATGCTGAGTTTTTTTTTTTTTTTTGTTCTGTAACCCTGTCACGCCTAACAAGCACACTCTTAATAATAAAGCTCCCTAAAGGGTTCTTGGCTTGCATATACAGCTCTAGGAAACGTCTGTATTAGTGTAGGCCTTTTCCCTATGCTGAAGTTCTGTAATCTTTGACCCTAACAGACCTAACGTCTTACAGGTTTTTCTCAGTTTGCATGTACAGTTCTAGAGAAACTCATTATTAGTAAAGAACCTTTACCACATACTGAGGTTGTTAAATCTTTAACCTTAACACACCTAAAGTCCCACAGTCTTAAAAATAAAGGTTCTTAAATGGTTATTGTCTTGCATATACAGTTCTAGGAAACGCCTGTATTAGAATAGAACGTTTATCTTATGCTGAGGTTCTTTAATCTTTAGCTTTATCAGACCTGAGGTCTTGTAGTCTTAAAAATAAGGGGTTCCTGAGTGGGTCTTTGCCTGCATATTCAGTTCTAGCTACAATATTGTAGAAAATCTTTAACCCCTGGTCTCACAGTCTGTGTACTTTTAGTAAAAAATCTTTAGTTTACTTGTAAGGTAGGGGTTCTTTAACCTTCCAGTTCAATTCAGTTTTATTTCTATAGGCTTTTTACAACAAATTTTGGCACAAAGATCAGGGTCCGAACCTCTTTTAAGCAAGCTAGTGGCTACAATGGCGAGGAAAAACTCTCTCGGGTCGAGAGGAAGATGACCAAGACTCAAAAGGACAGAAACCAAGACTCAAAAAGGGGAACCCATCCTCCTCAGGTCGACACCGGATCATAATAAAAAGCAAAACAGGAATAAAAACAACAGTAAAACTAAACTGAATAAAAAAAAAAAACAACAACCTTAAACCAGTTCAGTTCTAATGTCTTAAAAATAAAGGTTCTTCAATTTTTCTTAGCTTATACATGCACATATAACATATACAACTCTTTAATGTGTATAGGACCTTGACCTTATCTTGAGGTTCTTTAATCTTTATCTCTCAGACCCAGTGTCAGGTCCCTGAATGGTTCTTTGCATACATAATCAGTCCTAGGTACAGTCTTTATTAATGTAGAAGATTTTCCTTGTACTGGTTCTTTAATCTTTACCCATATCAGATCTGATGTCTTCTATTCTTTGAAATAAAGGCTTTTATTTGGCTCTTGGGCATGCAGTTTTGGGAAAACTCTTTAATGAGTATAGGACCCTTGCCTTCTTTAAAGAACCTCTGCAAAAGGTAAATGCTCTCTACCAATTACATATTTTCCTAGAACTGCATCTTCAGGCCAATAACCATGTAGGGATCTATATGATCTATATATCTAAGTTTGAGATGTTTGGTTTGATTTGATGGGGCTAAAGTCTTTTTTTTGGGTCAACTTCAGATGGTATGGGTCATTTAAGAGGAGTCCAGTGAGTCAAGTGTTTGACCTATTTGAGTAATATTCTGAATTCATGTGGTAACCATGTAATTGTGAAAGCAGTAACTTTATGTCCTGCATGGACAGAGGAGGCTGCGTTGGCAGTGTGTGTGTCTGTACGTTTGGTAATGATTAACAGTGTGAAGAAGGTGATGATGGAGCTCAGGTGCTGCGGGACCCCACTGCAGCTAATTGGCTGTGCGAGTCGTGCTGAGTGATTGAGTGGTTCCTTTCATCTGTCAGTCAGCGGCACTCAGCATGTGACTGGTTTTGAGGAGCGAGCTGGAGCCGGCCTCAGAGCGGTGGGATCAGATTGATTTCGGTGCGAAAGGGTGTAGCGAGAGGGAATGTGAGACTGAAAGAGAGAGCGAGAGCAGTGGGATCAGACTGACGCTGGCATGAAAGGATGGAGAGAGGGAATGTGAGACTGAGAGAGACAGAGAGAGAGTGAGGGAGAGAGGGTGTCAGGCAGACAGAAAGAGGGAGCATGGCTCTTTGTCGGAGGCTAAATTGGCTCTTTGTTGCCGCAGCAGCTGGTCCCTCTGGAGCGGCCACCCCCCCTCCATGCTGACCCCCCAGGCCTGCAGCTAATGAGACCTAGAGTTATGGGGACACAGATGCTGAGTGTGAGGGTGTGTGTGTGAGGGTTTATGGTGCACTATAGATTAATGAGAGCATATGTTTCTCCTGGAGTGTGTTTGCTGGCATACGATGGCTTATTTAAGCCCTTTCATGGGTGTTTTCAGTGAGTCAGAACTGGAAGATGGATGCAGTCTGTGATGTAAAGACAATAGAGCATTTGTACCCCAGATGTATGTGTGTGTGTGTGTGTGTGTGTGTGCTTTGTGTTTGGCACAGGATTGCTGACTGGCACAAATCGTAGCACCTTCTGTATCAGTGGGATTAATTGTGCTTGTGTAACGAGTAAGTATGTTTCTGTGTGTGTGTGTGGGTGTGTGTGTGTCTTTAGAGTGGGGGTAGCGGTGCAGGAACCTGATCTCCCAGCCCCACCAGCTGCTCCATTCCTAGTGTGTGTCCCTGATACCAAGTGAGTAGATAAATTGTGCATGCGTGTTTGTGTGCATGTGTGTGTGTGAGATGGAGGGAGAACAAAGCCTTTTAATGGTAAGGCCAGATATTCCTGTATGTCCTCTAGCTGTGTAATGATTTTCAATTCTGAGGTCAAGTTTCAATTTGATTTTGGAGCTCTTATGTGTTACAAGAGCTCTAATTATACACTGCACTGATTGGTTTGTCTCAGACTGCAGCGTTTGCCAAATAGCAAGTCCTTCTGCACAATTTTCACTTCCACTAAGCTTTAAACAGGGCAAACAAACATTTAATCAAATGTGTTTGTATAGCTTTTTACAACTGCTGTCCAAATCCAGCAATGAAACAAAAGATCAACAAAGACATAAAACCCCCTGGCAGGCAAGCCGAAGGTAACGGTGGCATGGAAAAACTCCCTCAGAGTTGGAGGAAGAAACCTTGGGAGGAACCAAGACTCACAAGGGGGACCCATCTGGTCAAAATATCACTGTATCATCACATAAGTCTTGTTAAGCTAAGATTGTTGAGCTCAGGTGTACAGATATAGTCAATAGTAGGGGTGGTAAGAATAATTAAAGTCTTGATGATGGTTAATTCAATGAATGGCACTGATACTAAATGTCCCATACTTGGAAATGGCTAATATGTTACATGTATTTAAATATGTGACAGATATGTTAGGTATAAGGGAATTTCTATACATTCTAATATATGCCATATCTGAAATCTATATGTTGCCAGATCAGTTTTTCGTATGAGGATGAAGTTAGCAAAATCGGAGACCCTCAGAAGAGACAACTTGGTGTTTTCACTTTTTCATTTTATCAAATAAACCTTCACATTTTCTTCTAAGAGCTTTAATAATCAATGCTTTGGTCCAATAAATTTCTTATCAGTTGACCACAATTGCACCTGTTTACACGTATATAGTGCATTTACTGTATTTTGTAAAATAGCACTACCTCACAACTCTTTAAAAAATGGAAAATTCTAGAGGAAACACTAATTGCTTGTGGGGCATGAATGCTTGACAATCTCCATCAAGCACGTCCATTGATCTATAGTCTGGACATTTCTGTAGTAAAGGCTGTTCCACAACCCTCCCTTCACTAACTTCAGTTCATTGGACTTTCTAAAAGTTTGATTAGGAGAGGCTGTGCTTGTTCACTGTTCACTGTTTCCATAGTTCAGGTTAATAAGGCACAATCTATTGCTGCCTATTGTTGTGTGTGTGTGTGTGTGTGTGTGTGTGTGTGTGTGTGTGTGTGTGTGTGTGTGTGTGTGTGTGTGTGTGTCCCTGAGCTGTGGTCACGCAATTTTGCCCAGTGCTCACCGGTCAGAACCAGGTCCAGGTGGTGTGTAAATTAACCGGGCGGATCAGGCCCTATGCCGATAAAGTGCAGACATTATTTATGGAAGTGCAGACACCCAAACCCCTGAATCATTCAGTGTGCAGTTTGAGGAGCCCTCTGCACACACAAAGATGAGCAAGCATTTTCGAATCCGCCTGCCAGAGCCAGTGCAAACAAGTTGTAACTTCTGGAGAGAGTGTTTAAAGTGATGGTAATGCTGCCTTTCATAAGGTACTGGGGTCGAAGAATGTTGACAATGGCAGATTGTCCAGGTCAAAAGAGCTCATGACCCACAACGAAAAAAAAGAAACGACAAATGCATCTGAAGTACTGAGCACTGAAACCGAGTACACATACTATGTAACCTGTAACTACTGCATGGGAGCATATACATTCTGGCAGTTGTTCTTCAATCAGAATCCAAATGTCATGATGAATGGACCAATAGAAATGCTCCAAAATAATTATAACAAAAATTTGAACTTTACAGGAGGAGAAAAAAAATTTAAATGTTATGTCTTTAATTTTAGTAAAGGCAGTTTTAAGTGTCTAAAAACAATTACACGTAAAAATTGTACTAAGTTGGAAAGAAACAGTGCTTGTTTTTTAGTACATTTCTCTATATTTAACTTAATCTTCTGTGACTGGGTTTAGCTTTTTTGGCTTCAGTTGTTTAAACTTTATATCTGTCCGTTTTCACTTTGTTAACCATCCCTCCAAACACTGGCATAGCAGCTTTGCAGTGGGCATTTATGCTACTTGTCTCAAGCATAAAATAATAATCCTACAATGCCAGTGTTTGGCTTGCATCAAACCTGTTAGTAGGTATCAGTAAGTGCTCTGTTGCAGGTACCTCTTCTGTATTTAAAGCAGCTTTGTGGAAAAATAGTGAGCTTTTGGGCTCCCCCTACAGTTAATGAATGTCTCTTTTACACCACTGCTGTAAGTACATTTTCAGATTTCAGCGCCTACCTAATGGACGCTGTACACGTGTGTTTGTGGACAAGCTGAGAGATACAGAAGTGGCATCTTGTAGGGATTTTTTTTTCCTGTAAGGAAAAAGCATGTGGACTGAGGTGGTAGAGTAACATTTTTACAGAAATATATTACAGAACAAATTTACAGAAATATGACATGGGTTCCGCAGTGTTACGCAGTTCTTTTAAGAGGTCTTGTGCAGCTCCACCAAAGTTACATAGTGCAGTAGTAGCCTGGAAGTAGTAGCATTTCCAACCTGGAATGACCATGACAGAGCCGGGATTCTCCCTATTACAGTCAGTGGAGCGTATGTATGTATGTATTGGCAGTAATTTGCCTGTATTATGCCCCAGTAGTGGTGGTGAGTGAGTGTGCTCTCCTTATGTTGCATTGAAGGTGTGTGTGTTTGGCAGGGCCTCGTATGTTTCCTCTGGGGTGTAATGCAGCTCGGAGCATCACTGCTGGTGCCGGGGTGGAATTACTTACACACACACACTGGGGAAGGGATTTCTGGGTTAGCTGAAAGACAGCACTCTGGTTGCACCCTGCACTCTCGGCTGTACGCTGAGGGCTTGAGAGCTGAGCTTGCATTATTGATACTTCTACTGCTCCATCACTCACAGACACTGGTCAGGTTACTCACACACACACACACACACACACACACACACACACTCACAGCATCATGCCTGCCTCTCCCCCATCACTGCTAAGTGACAGCAAGAGAAGTGTGTGTGGGGGTGTGTGTTCTATCTAGTTACTCCTCCTGTATAGTTTAGTGCTACTGGTACCAGACAGCCTAATTTTTTGGAAAGGTGAGAGGCAGTTCTGTGTGTGTGTGTGTGTGTGTGTGTGTGTGTGTGTGTGTGTGTGTGTGTGTGTGTGTGTGTGTGTGTCATGCAGTGTTGAGCATTTAAAGGACAAATCCAGATGTGTTTGGTGATTGTCTTTAAGGTCAGGGTTTTGCTTTATACTTTTATACTAAAACCTTGTGTCCCTATTTTTGTCATTTTCATTTTTTACATCATTTGAGTCTGTTTTTACATTGTGTCAGAATTACGTGATAAATCGACCAATAGAAATGCTCCAAAATGTCTTGTCAAAATAAGGACCTTTTTACATTGACTTCCATTAAAAGCTACAAAGGGTTTTTCCTTCTCTTTTAAAGTAGCCATTTTGGAGATGCAAGGTTTTGTCGTCTGAGGTATAGTGTGTGTCTGTGTGTGGTTCATAGGTCCTGCTCTGATTGCACGGCCTCTTCGCTCTCACACAAAAGGACAGGGCAGTTTATCTCCCTCACGCAACTCTTTCCACTCCTCCTTTTTCATCTCCTCCCCTTCCTTGTCTCTGCACCTGATAGACTTGGCTTGATGTGGTCGTGTGTGTGTGTGTGTGTGTGTGTGTGTGTGTGTGTGTGTGTGTGTGTGCGCCATGGCCTCATTTCAGAAACTCTGCTTTCAACACGTGGCACCACAGTTCCACACATTTACCTCTGACTCCACTGAACCTTAATGTGTGTTTTCTACCAACTCCTACATGCCCAATTAGAGTTCACCTATTACACCTACATACCAAATTACACACAGAGCTGCTTGATCTAAGCTGTCCTTCATCAGCAGCAGTTTGTAAACTAATTTAGTTGAGGCAAAGAGGCAACTCCGCGTGGCTCTAAGCATTCAGCGACAAATCTAATTCTGCTGTTACACCAAATGCACTCAGTCAGCCAAGACATGCTTGATGTCAGATGTTTGCTGCTTACGTGTTTTAAGTCTCAAATTTCTGCACGTTTCAACATATTTCACATTATATTGATCTTAGAGCTGGGCAATGTGACAATATTTTATTGTATCGTGATAACGATATAGTTTTTTTTTTAAAGCAATTCGAGGATACTGTTAGTGCTTAATACACACTGATCAGCTGCAGGTTTCATTACGAACAGTGTAATTAGACTGGTTTAATTAGATGAGGTGCAGCAGATGTTTAATACAAATAACTCTATTCAGTACAGGAGAGTATCTGAATAATAGTTTTTAAATATAAAAAAATATGTAAGTCCTAAGTCTTTAAAAAGTGTGATATAGTATTTTACCATATCGCCCAGCCCTAATCAGTGTGTTTCGGGGGTGAAGTGGATGATACAGCAGTTGAAGTTATTCTAAGGCATAATTTTTGCCGTGATGCATGTATTCTGCAGTGCCAGCCCTCTCTTATCTTAGCCCTTTTAGCCAAATAGCTGAGTGAGGGGTGTTTCTGTGACCTTTCAAGTGAAAATTCCCCGTCTTTCGATCTTATGGGGCAGTCACTTGCAAATTGAGAGAGTCTAGTTTTGGAGGCACTGAGCATAATGAGTGGTCTGTCTTTTAGCTTGGCATAGACACCAGCAGTTACAAGAAACACTGACATGGGTATGTCTGTTCTGTTTTTGCACAAATAAATATTTTACAGGGTACCTATTATTAAAAGTGAATGATGCCCCAAAGTAATGAATCAATGTTCTACTACAAAATCTATCAACTACAAAATATATTAGAAATATATACACATTACACTTTTAACTACACAGAAATGATATAGATCTCAAAATAGCAACCTTACCCTTTTAACTTTCAAAGTGACTAAAATAGAAGATAGATACTTAAGTACTGTTCACGTTCTGAACCCGTAAGGAACCAATCAAAAGGGATAGAGCTCGGACAGCACTTGTCTAATATTCAGTGTATTTATAGTAAGACTTTGGTCTAATAGTGTCATATACCGTATATTTATTTAATACAAGCTTCCAGGCTTTTTTCTGCTAAATGCCATACATGTAATATAATGTAATGTAATGGTTATTCTATATATTGGAGTGCTGTCTGATCTTTTTCCCTAGTCCGTGTAAAAGGCTTTTATATTTAATCTCTTTTTGGAGCATTTTTAGATTCGTATTCTATCATAAAGTGGACAACAAAAGTGGAGTCTCGTGTAAAGATTTGAGAACCCCTGGTTTTTAAGTAAAATCAACAGAAATAAGCAAATACAATCCTCTGCAGCAAACAAACTCAAACATAAAGATTAAGACACCATTCATATTTATTTTCTGAATTGAATGTATTAATAATATCACCACATTTGTTCAGTTTTTTGCAGCATGTTAAATGAAATAAATAAAACTTATTCATCTCTTGTTTATGACTTTTAAACCCAATAATTATATTACCTTTGTGTATAAAATATAATATAGCAACTGGTAGTGTGTGTTTGGTTAGCGCTTTTGGGCTCTGTGTAACTTGTGTAAGATTAAAGAAGGTCACAGAGAGGTGTACAGGTGAGGGGGAGAGTTTCACTGTAGCAGATGCAGGAAAACCTGTTTGCTCAAGATAGCGACTGGTTTGTGTTTTTTCTGGGTTGCTATGATCTACAGCTGACACCACTGTTCTCAGCTTGTTTAATAATAAAGCCTGACAGTCCCTGAGAACCTGGCAGCTGCTTGGGGGAGGGTCTGAATATCTGGCCCTGCCTACATCCTTTTTATGCGCATTAATACGGACACAGGGCGACGCCCATGTGTTTCACTGTGACCTTTGTGTTTATTTAGACCCTGATGAGACTGAAAGAAGTCCCCTTTTTGGGAGCGTGGCCTCAGGCCTGTGTGCAGCTTGCGTAACCAAGGCAGCAGATTATAGGCTGTGTGGATGTTAGGCCCAGTGATGGTGTTTTGTGTGTGTGTGTGTGGGCGTGTATAAATGTGTGTGTAGGTGTGTGTGTTTATTGTGCTAGGCCACTGGTTATGCAGTGAGAGACAGCAGTGTATGCCAGATGTTTGGCTCTCAGAGCTCCTAATACGCGTGCCTGCTTAATCCCTGTGCTGCGGTGGCGGAGTAAACCAGCAGAGTTTAGATCAGAACAAACGCTTCCTGGAATCTGGCCATGCAGCTCGCTCCCTCTCACTTCCCATCACCCCCCCCCTTCTCTCTCTTTCTGGTTTAAAAAGATAATCATCATTAATATAAGCTGCTCCAATCCTACTGACCATGGATAGGAAATGAGATAGGAAATTAAACTGGATTGATGGTTAAAGTCTTGATTTCAGTTAAACCTGGAGCACATTGTTTTCCACATGAGAAGAGCTTTAATAATTTGTGAAAATGCAAAGATTTATCTGGATATGTGTAATATTATGACCACTACTGTTGATTATGATGATAATAATAATAAAAAAGTAAATTGTAATTTTATAGTAAATCGCATAGAGCACTTATGAATATATATATATATATATATATATATATATATATATATATATATATATATATATATATATATATCAGAAAATGTAAGTTTGCAGTATTGAATTTTGCAGTTACTGTTCAGACTAACGGCCTCACTTTCTCTCTCTCTCTTTATCTTTAGCTCCCCTGATCTTAAACAGCAGCATCAATTGTTGAAGCCCCTCTGGCTTCCCTCTCTCTTGGCGGAGGGCCGCCCATGCACACACACGGCACAATGGGTAGTTCCCCGGAGGTGCTGTCTTGGACGTCCTGCCCCAGTCTGCTGGTAGGGAAGCTGAAAGAGGAACTCAAACTCACCGTGGTGGGGGATGCCTTGAAGAAGACCAACCCCAACGCCTCTCCTTCTCCCCCGCCGCCCCCACCACCGCCACAGATCATCACAGACCTGGCCCCACCCACAAACCTACCTGTTCCCCTGCATCAGCTGCAGACGCCAGGCCGGGACGAGCTGGACTCTGGCCTGAGCGGGACGAGCCCGCCGTGCACAGCCCTTAGCGAGGACTCCACTAGAGAACAGGGCCACTTTGACAACAGCGTCCTGCAGCTCCAGGAACACGAGGACCCTGAATCGCCTGGCTCCTGCGGCCAGGGAGGGTGCGGCAGCGGCGGCGAGGAAGGCACCATGGAGGAAGGAAATGGATGTCCCACGGAGCATACTGGGGATGAAATGCACCACCACCACCATCATCATCACGATGATATCAAACTGCAATTTCACAGAGCCGGCACGGGCGGAGGAGGGTTTCTGGAAGGGCTCTTTGGCTGCTTAAGACCTGTGTGGAATATCATAGGAAAGACTTACTCTACAGAGTACAAGCTTCAGCAGCAAGGTGGGTGGTGTGATTTTAGCTCAGTCCTTTTTTAAATTATGCAGTTTTCCACTTACCATAAATATGCAGCCGTTTTAGAGCTACAATGCTAATGTAGCTAATTGGTAATAGAAGCACTAATCACTAATTGCACCAATTAGTGATAATCGCATGCCTAAATCCTTGCACAACCAACTATCCATGGTTTGAGGCAAGTGTATGATGACTTAGGCATGCAGATGCTCCACAATACTAATTGGTGAGGTAAAAGCTTTAATCACTTCTGAGCTTTACTGTCAGCTACATAAAAAATAGCCAGGCAAAAATTAAGACCAGGACATTAGACACAGTAATAAAATCTACCTGATTACATTTGCATATACAGTTCTCTTTTTATATCCACAAGTACTGCACTGTCTGTCCATAGTCATAGTCACAGTCACCGCCACTGGGTTGACTGGCAGCTCCATATTGTAGACATTTACACTGGTAGCCTGTCATCGCATGCTGACATACTGCTCAGCTGGGAGTAAGCCATGTCGGTCACTCTAAAATAACCTCCTGTCTGTGGGTCTGTGTAAGTGGGTCAGATGTGCCCCTGACCTTGGGGTTATCTAGCTCTCAGCATCTCCGGTTATGCAGCTTCACAGTTCCAGTGATATCCAAAATGAAGATCTCTTATCAGGGCAGACTAATGACCTTTCCAAACTGCAGCAACCTTCTGACTGAAAGCTGCAGCAGTGAATTTTTAAGAGGCTTAGTTTCCTTTTTTCACTTTTGATGGCTGGGCTCTGTGCCTTCTCTGCTCTACAGAGATGTGGGAGGTTCCTTTTGAGGAGATTTCAGAGCTGCAGTGGTTGGGCAGTGGAGCACAGGGTGCTGTCTTCCTCGGAAAGTTCCACTCAGAGGAAGTGGCCATCAAGAAGGTCCGGGAACAGAAAGAGACAGACATCAAACACCTCCGCAAGCTGAAACATCCCAACATCATTGGATTCAAGTAAGACCCAGGGCTTGTGTTTCATGGTTTGCTGTTTATAGAAGTCTGAAATCACACACTGATGCTGGTTTTCCTTTGCCCTGCAGGGGTGTGTGTACACAGGCTCCATGTTACTGCATTATAATGGAGTACTGTGCTCAGGGTCAACTGTATGAGGTTCTGAGGGCAGGAAGGAAGATAACTCCCCGTCTTCTGGTGGACTGGGCCTCAGGCATCGCCAGCGGCATGAACTACCTGCATCTCCACAAGATCATCCACAGAGACCTCAAATCACCAAAGTAAGGCCCCTCCTTGGGTCCATGCACTTTCTAAAAAACAAACAGTTCAATTTGGCCCAATCCACAGTGGTCTGTGTGGTTCACAGTGTGGTTAAAAGTCAGGAACCACTGGTGCTTCTGAGAAGTAGGAGGTTAACTAATATAAACATAAACTAATGCCATTTAGCCTATAGCCTAATCTACAGTTCAGTTCAGATTCACTTTCTTAACAGTAATGCTTGTTTATCACAATAAATGCTAAGCACTGGTTTAACAGTGGTTTTAGTAGTCCTAATCCATGTGCCTTCTTAACATCAATGCTCTGCCTGTTCTTCTGTGTAATTTGATCTACCAGAGCATATTCAGGAAGCACAGCTTGAGTGCAGATGAACATCCTTCTGCATTTGGCTTCTGCTTCCAGTTTTAAAACATATTTCATCCAATTAGTGTCAGACTTGTGTTCTTTATTGCATCTTATTGGCTTCTTACTCAATTCGCAGCAAGGTTATTGGATAAAAAGGGAATGAACTGGCACAGGAACGAGATTGTGACATGAGACATTCTTGGCAATCACAAAGTCATGATATCTTTCCTAGAAGGCAATTTGTCTGAGCTATTTCTACATATCAAACATCCAACCCAAGCTGAAGCAGGACCTGGAATCCACAGCGTTTGGCTGCTGTCCATCAAGTCCACTGTAGTGACGTCTCGAAGTTTAAAGCCAAATTGCTGATAAACAAGCATATAGTAAATGAACATGGCAATATGAGGTGGAGTTCTGCATTGTTTTGTTAGTTTTGTTGTGTTACATTTCTCTTTGGATTAAAGAAGCTGTATTAAGTTTAAAAACTGATAAAAAAATCTAATAAAAAATAGTGTAGGAACAATAATGATAATATTATCAAGTTAGACTTAAATAGCGCCTCTCACATACCCAAGGTAGCTATACAGTTGCCCTCACAAAAATAAATAAAATACAGTAAATTGTATAGAAAAACTTCAAACAAAATAAATATAACGAATATATTTATTTCACTACTATATTGATAACTACTAAGTAAACTAAATAAATGAAATAACGCTAAATAAATAAAATCACACTAAAATCTGGATTTTCTGATTCATTGAATCATTTTCTTGAGAATTCTGAACCAAGAATTTTGTTAATAACAGAAACTGCTGTTGTCTCTCTGACTTTGTGCACAGTGTGTTGGTCACTCATAATGACATGGTAAAGATCTCCGACTTTGGGACATCGAAAGAGCTAAGTGACAAGAGCACTAAGATGTCGTTTGCTGGGACCGTGGCCTGGATGGCTCCTGAGGTGATCCGCAACGAGCCTGTATCTGAGAAAGTAGACATCTGGTAAGTGTCTCTCTACACGCCACGTTAAAAGCTTGAGTGCTTACATTCTCAGCTGTCCCCACCCTTTGGAAGCTGGCAAGCCGGCGTTGTGTGTTTAAGATTAATTATTGACAGAAACTCTTTTAAGCCAAGCAAGTAACTGACATTTAAGATTGACTGGCTGATGGTATGCATTTCTACATGTGTGTTCTTGAATAGTAAACGTGAACATTTCATTTCACATTCCCGTAGGTCGTTTGGGGTGGTGTTATGGGAGCTTCTGACTGGGGAGATTCCCTATAAGGACGTGGACTCCTCAGCTATTATCTGGGGTGTGGGCAGTAACAGTCTGCACCTTCCAGTGCCCTCTACCTGTCCAGACGGCTTCAAGATCCTCATGAAACAAACATGGTGACTGCAGTTTATGTTATACAGCGTGATCTGTTCCATTAACCTTTATATCATTGCTGTGACACATAAATCCCATATCTCCAAATGGCAACTTAGGAGACGTTAAAAGGAAAAAAACATTTTATTAAGTCATTTTGGAGTTTTTTTATTGGTCCATTCATCATGAAATTTGACACAATGTACGTCACATTACCGAAATGTGAAAAAACACAACATTCAAGGTGATGTTCAAGGTATTTGCATGACTGTGACCATATGCATGAGTGTTTTGTGCATATCTTGTTGGAATGTACAAAACACTCTGCATACAGCCATGCATATTGCTTGGGTCAGTATTTCTTCAGGCAAACTCAACTACAAACTGCCTTAATGAATTAAATTGATTTAAAATAATATATATTAAAATAATATATTTGGATATTTTGTTGGCCACTTACTTAAACATTTGATAGGTTGAGGTCCTAGGGTATCAAGACATGCCTTTAAGTTTGTGTTAAGTTTTGAGCATTTTCAGATGACAATTGTGACCGAATTAAAGGACCAGTCAGATTTTCTGGTAGATGTTGTGTGTTTATATATGATTTTGATGTGATATATGTGATATTTGTCATGATGAAATATAGACATGCTCCAAAAATAATTGTATTTTTTCTACTGTAAAGTTGCTACTTTGGAGATACAAGGTTTTTGTGTGTCAGTGACAATATATTACAATTCAAGAAATCTATGAGTGTCCTCACACTTTATATGTGTGTGTATGTCTGCAGGCAAGGTAAGCCCAGAAACAGGCCATCCTTCAGACAGATCCTGCTGCATCTGGACATCGCCTCAGCAGATGTGCTGGGAGCCCCACAGGAGACGTACTTCAAATCTCAGGTGGTTATATGTAAATGTCAGTAGAACCCACACAGATTATTTGTGCAGAGGTGAACACTGTGTTCTCACTTGGTAAATTAGCTTTGGCATCCTGTAGAGCCAGCAGACTGACAGAACAGATCCACTGACAGATGCGCCACCTGCAGCATGATGGCTGAAGTACCTCAAAGAAATGAGGTCTCAGTGGCCACAGGCTGTAACGTTTGGTTGTGTGTTTGTGTGCATTAGACGGAGTGGAGAGAGGAGGTGAAGAAGCACTTTGAGAAGATTAAGAGCGAAGGGACATGTATCCACCGGCTGGATGAGGAGCTTATTCGGCGCAGGAGGGACGAACTCAGGTGAAGAGATGGCCGCATTAAGTATAGTGTAAATGTACTCTGGCACAATACCCTGAATTTAACGTTCATCAAACACTATCTCCCCCGATCCTGTGTCTGTCTGTCTGTCTATCTATCTATCTTTTGGACTCTCAGACATGCGCTGGACATTCGGGAACATTATGAGAGGAAGCTGGAGAGAGCGAATAATCTGTACATGGAGCTGAGTGCAATCATGCTGCAGTTAGAAGTGCGAGAGAAGGAGCTCATGAAGTAAGTGGACCTCCCCATATTAACACATCAGAACTTGACCACACCTCTGGGTTTTAGCCAGGAATATCTGATCTCAGGGACACCAAGTTCCACAACTGATGACTTCAGGGAGTCCAGTGGTTAAAGAGCAGCACAAAACGTGCTTGAAACATTGCTTGTTCTGTCCTGTTCTGATATAGATCACAAGACTGATTGTAGGACTGTAGACAGAGCAAAGTCCTGCTCATACAGTACAGTACTAAAAGGTAAAGTAACCACTCTAACCGCAGAGCCACCACTGCGGCTGTACTGCATATGGTATACGTTTTTATTTGCTCATTAAAACACTAACATTAGAAAAATGACATCACTGTGTTCATTAAAACAACTCCAAAGCTCTCCTCATGGGAGTCTAGTATTATTTATAGTCGTCATCCAACACCTGGTTTGGTTAGTCAGTCCTTTATTGAAGGTGTAAAAGGTGAAAATCAGGTAAGCTTCTTCAGGCTAGCACAGAAAATCTCAGCTAATTTATAAGAAATTCTTCTTACTTATTTACTTAAAATCATGTTGTTTTTTTGCATCTTTTCTAACGTCATAAAGAGATTGTACAACCAAAACTCTCTTATTGCTGAGATACATAGTTTCATATAATGTGATTAGGTGTATAAATCCTCTGCACGGTGTGTTCACTAGCACAATAATAAAAATAAAGGACTTAATAATATAACATTAATTGTTGCAAGCTGCTGCAAGCATTTTTACTCTTTTTGTGTTGGAAGCATGGTGTTCCTCTGTATACTGAGTATTTGTCATCGTTATCTGATTATTAATAAGATGCACATCTTGTTGGCAACTAGAAAGAACATATTAGGAAGCTTTTTTTGTTTGCATTAGAAGATTTTAGGAAATTGTATAGACAGCAAGACCCTCACAATAACCCACTTAAATAACCAGCAATGATCAATGCAGTGTTGCTTCATGACACGTTATTGTGAAAGTTCATATTTTGTAAAGATCACGGTCAGCACTGTAAGCATGTCTGAAAAACCTTGTGGAGTTGTATGTTACGAGACATAAAACAATGTAACGTTGGGCTTCCTTACAATTCCCATTTAACCCTAAGAAACCCCTTTTATTTTAGTGTGGTACTCTCACTAACACTGCTTAACGTTTTTATTTTTTTTTGTATTTTATGTAGATTTTTAATTCAAATCATTACTTTTTACCCTGAAGAAAAAAAATAACTGAATGAGGTATATATTCCTGGCAGGCATGTGTTCAGATATTGAGGTGAAAGCTCATATTAGATTTAGTGGCTCGTAGATTTAGTAGGAGTGTCTCGGTTCATAAATCTGGCCTGTCCCTGAGCCCAGATGTCTCAGTGCAGTTCCAATTTATCCTAATCTCCTACACATCAGCTCTAGCTAACCCTTTGATCACACTTTTATTATGACAGTATTTCTATGACCTACATTTATTCCAACCCTGCAGCTTTCTACAGTTGTACAACTATTGCAGTCGTGCATTATTTCTTCAGTAGAGTAGGTCATGGATTTAATTCTGAAGATTTATTTATTTGTCGTTTGATTAAGTACATTTCTGCCAGAACGGAATCTGAAGTACCATAGGACTAGCTCTGGATTTAATCAATACGATATGTAATCAAATCAAAATTGTATAAAATTTAATTCAAAACAAAATAGCACTCATTATTGTGACACACAAAGTCCTTTCAACTTACTAAGTCAAAATATCAAAAGAAATGTGAGATCTGTGACAACGTCAAAATATGAACACACTGCTCCTGGCAAAGGACTTACAGAACAGTTCCAGTACCAAACCTGCTGTAGGTACCTGTAGGTATTCCTCACTCAAGCGTTGAACAATGTACACAAATTTCGGACATGTTTCTAAGCACTATTCCTTTGTTGTGCCCTATTGAGAAGAAGAGAGCAGGCCGTGGAGAAGAAATACCCTGGCACCTACAAACGCCACCTGGTGCGGCCCATCGTCAGACCCAACGCAGTAGAGAAACTGATCAAGAAGAAAAGCAGTGTGAGCCACAAACCTGGAGCACCAATTCCTAAAAGGTAACAGCAGTGTAATGGGCAGTTAGTGGCAGCAAGTGTTATGAGAGGGCAACCTTGTATCCCCATTTTCTTCGCATTGAAGAATCGATCAATAGAAATGCCCCAAAATGGGTTGGAATAAAATTCCAAGGATTTTCTTTGTCCTGTGAATTTGTCTTTTTTGAAGATACAAGGTTTATGTGTGACAAATACAGATACAGACAGTAAAGTAAATTTACTGAGACAGGATAGATGAGAATGTTGTTTCTTTATTCCTTGCTCCACTTTAGGCCTGACCTTCTGCGCTCTGATGGGATCCCAAGTGTGGAGCCTCTCCCAGCCCCCTCTCCTCTGTCTGGCAGCCCCAAGGTCTCCACTCCTCCTGGAAAGGCCCGATACCGCAGCAAGCCCCGCCATCGCAGAGCTAACAGTAAGGGCAGCCACAGTGAGTTCCCCGGGGTGCTAAAGCCCAGTGCCGGCACATCCGAGGAGCAGCAGCCTTTACAGCCTCAACAGTTCCATCACCACCACCACCATCATCATCATCCTCCTCCTCCTCAGCCTCTCCCTGAGACCCCTCTCCTGCCCCTCCAAAGCAGAGAAAATGCAGTGGCGACATGTGCCAACAATCTGCGGTACTTTGGGCCTGCCGCAGCTCTGCGCAGCCCGCAGACGGACCACCTGCAGCGACGCGTGTCCGGCTCTAGCCCTGACCTCATCTCCACCACAATGGACGCGGACTCACGTCAGTTAGCAGGCACTGGGCCGGGGCCTCTCTGCCCCTGCTGCCAGGCTCACCCCTTCCCAGGCTGCAAGCACTGCCAGGAGACACTTCCAGCTCCCAGCCACCCGGGGCTTCCCCACTATTCCCTGCTTAGCACGTGTGAGGGATCACCGGGAACAGCAATGCGTGCAACTGACCCAGCTTCGAACAGAGAGGGCAAAGAGAAAGCAGAACAGCCGGGGCAGGGGTCTCCAAGGAGCAGCCTGACTAGCGGGTTACCACGCACCCTCAGACCCCTCAGCAAGGTGAGACCTCCAAGGTGAACCTGGACATCAGAAGAGAGCTGAGGATGTATTATGATGTGAAATACTAGAGGGCTAATTTAGAAGACTGGAATATTGTCCACGTCAACTTAGCCTGTATATATCATAAATGCCCACACACTATTTGTCCATATTAGTGAGGTCAGGTAACGATGTTTGATGGTTAAATCATACAAAGTGTTATTCAGTGTTGTTGTGTGAGATTATATAAGCTTTATGTGATTAAATGTTTGCTTGTTGTTGATGACTGTTATACTCTATGGACAGTTGTATAGTATATTGACTGCATGTGCGTGGCCGAGTCAATAGGTTAGCAGTATAATATGTTATCTTGGTTAAGTGTACGTGTATGTGTGAGAGATGGTGAGATAACAGTCTGTTTCCTTGTCAGGCGGGGGATGACTCATCTGAAGAAGAGGAGGGAGAGGTTGACAGTGAAGTGGAGTTTCCACGGAGACAGAGGTAAAAGATTGCTGCACGTTTATTAATAATTGACGATCATTATGCCCTGTATGAGCCTGCACTGTCCTTGCCTGTTCTCCCGGCATCTCACAGTGAATGAATTCACTGGGATAAAAAACATCCAGTAGAATCTTTTTGTTTTGTTTTTTATTTTGATGGGTTTGTACAGTAAGATAATGTTTATTAAACCGTATTAGAGTTTTGTAAAACTGTATATAACCTGTATATTTAAAAAAGTTAAAATGGATTCATAATAAAGGGTTTAATATTATTAATACTGTATCCATGTTGTTGGTGCATAATCTACCAATGAGACTACAGCGGGCTGTTGCTAGACTGTGATGTTCAAACAGTGCTTTTGCATTAGATATTAGGGTTGTAATGATAAGTGTATTCGTACTGAACAGTCACAGTCCAGTGCTCAAAGTCTTTTGGAGAATGCACAGTACATGTAGTCAGTAGGTATGTGCGTAGGTTGATGAGCGTAATGTGGAACTCAAGGCATGGGTTTCGCTCCTGAAACTGGTTCACTTCAAGTGTTTGAAGCGCTTGCCTTTGTAAAGGTCCACTTTCCTTTCTTGTCGTGAGCTACTTGAGGCTAAAATCATGTTAGAAACAACACATTTGTCAGTAACACCCTAGTAAAGCTAATGCCCAATAGTAAGGGTGATCAGATGGAGAGCAGCCAACGGACCCCAGCTCAGCTTCTCGACAGCTTTGTAGTATTAAAATCACTCTTAATGTTGTGTTTCATATGATGCTCGCTCTACCATTTAACAATGATCTGTAATTAATGCAATAAGAAAATGCATCTAAATATTACTGGAATATATTATATACTTTTTGTACCATTACATCCTCATTAGATATTGTAATTAATCCAATGTCTGTGCTTTAGGAAGCACATGATCACATTGTTGCATTGCAATGTCACAATTTTTCAGTATATTGCTACACCTCCTAATAAATTCTATTTCTTCTAACCTGTAAACCTTCTAATTCTGTAAATGCTTAAAAAGCTGATGTGATGTGTCTCCTGCAGGCCTCACCGTTGCATGAGCAGCTTCCAGTCGTACTCCACCTTCAGCTCAGAGAACCTGTCTGTGTCGGATGGAGAGGAGGGCAACACCAGTGACCACTCGCACAGCGGACCTCTGGAGGCTCTGAGTGCTAGTCAGGAGGAGCACCTGGACGAACTGCTCTCCCACACACCCGAGATCCCCATCGACATCTCCACGCAGTCCGACGGCCTGTCTGACAAAGAATGTGCCGTCCGTCGCGTCAAAACCCAGATTTCCCTGGGCAAGCTGTGTGCCGACGAACACAGCTATGAGGTTAGCAGGTCCACCTTATCTTGTGATATTCCACCTTAAAACAACAGTGTCCTGCAGGGTCATAGAGTGTTTTTGGGTGCACTGAACAGTTCGGCACGGTTTGTGTTAAGTGTGTGATGATTTAGGTACATTCTTTGCTTCATGATAATTATGTATTCAGTGCTTGGAAGGCAACATTATCCTTGTGACGCTAGTACAAAACCAAAGCAGCAAAATTTAGGCATCAAATGTGATCAACTACATTTGGAATACAGACATGAACCATCACTGTATATCATCACAGTGAACAGGTGGCATATTCAGCTGTGAAAGGCTGTTAGAACACCAATCCTGGGGTGGACGTCCACCTTTGGTTGTTGATTAGTAAAATTATTGATATGTCAGTTAGAAGATCAGTTAGAAGAATACAGGTTTGGTATCTGACTCCGTTGTGAACTCCAGCCACTGAAAGGATTGTCCAGCTCCACCAGCAACTCACCTGATTGACTTTAATAAAGGCCTGATTAGATAAAGTAGGTGTTCTACACCTTTATAGTCTATAGCTAGAGTGATTAAATGTACGTAAGTGATGGTTATGGTAGATTTGCGTTCACCCAATTCACCTTTTTCTTGCTCATCTCTTGCCTCCCTCTTACTCTCTCAGAACCCACTGCACTTTGGGGACTCAGACTGTGACTCCTCTGAGGCAGAATGTTCAGACGCCACCATCAGGAACAAGCAGCCATGCGCTCCCTCTTCCTGGTGAGCTCCTCCCTGGGAGGAAACCACCGCAATAACTGGAGCCTGCTGTAAACGACCACACCCCGTCCCCATCCGTTGCCCTCCCTGTGGCCTCAAGCCTTTCCCATCCGAGTAACCTCAGGCACCTCTGGACTGACAATGTAGCTAGTGTAACATTCATAATTTATTTTTCTGCATTGAGGAAAAAAAATCAGGAACTCTACACGTTTTGGCGCGGAACAAAAGGACAAAAAAAAATATGACTGTATGAAAGCTCAGAGTGTTCAGGAATGAAAGGACAGAACCTGATGCCAGGGGCACTGAGAGACCTTAGTAGGGGCAATGAAGAAGGATCCGTGTTTTTTTTTTTTTTTTTTGTGTGTGTGCGTGTCTGGGTGTATGAGTGTCTGTGCCCTAGGCTTTCAAGCAGAACATCAGATCAATGTAGTGAAGATCATTCCTTGATGGGACCAGTGGATTATTCTGATAGAACATGGTAATCTGACCCCTGAGCAGCCAGCCCTGTCCCTCTGGCACAGATGAACTAGCTACCTGGTAAATCTTGAGTTTACAGAAACGATGCCCTGCCCCCTGCTGGGAGATCAGGGTAACTTCAGTTTGAGCACCAGCATGAACAGCCCCTGTCCTCCTTTTTTCGTCTCTTCATCGCTCACATCTCCGATACTGTGGACCCATGTGGAATCGTCCCGGGATGCCTGCTTGGCCTGCCATTTGAAACGACCAATCAGACTTCTGCTGCTGAGTTCTGTGGACGGACAGGACGACATCCATGGGGTCCACGCCCAAGCAGCTCATGACCGAAATCTCTCTGATTTAGAAAAGATCTTTAGAGTACAGCGTCGGCACTCAGCGGCTTGAAATCAGTGTTGAAACTGGAGGAAATCAGTCCAGCTCGCCTCTGACCTCAGGACTGTGCTCAGAGACGGGCGATCAGACGGGGAAGGAGGACAAGGACGCGTACCTTTGCTTACAGAAAGCGCGCGGACCAGCAATGTATGGACCAGACCCAAACGAAAGCCCTGTAACCCGTTCCTCTCATCTCACTCTTATCGTTAGACTCGGTAGTCATGTAGTTGATGTGAAGATGCAGCAGCCCTTTAAAACATCCCTCAGGACTTTGATTGTGTTTCCTGTATGCTGTTTAATTTCCCTTCATTTCTGTTCATGTTGTTAGTGTGTGGAGTGAGCAGTGAATGTGTAGTGTACAGGGAGAGGGCACGGCAGAAGCACACACCCTCAGACGCACTCTGCTGTTTCTCGCTTGTCACTGAATCAGCAATAATGCAGGATCCCCGCTCAGGCATAGGAGAACCTAGCTCAGGAGACCGGACTGTCTAGCTGGCTGGACAGGTGCACAGACGAGTTGTTGTGAAACAAGGTAGTTCTAGAAGCGCCACTTTTTTTTTTAAAGGCCTCTATTTTTTGAAACTTTAAGTTGAGCCGAGTCACCAGTATTTAAACAAAAAGACAAAAATAAAATATAAATCCTGCATTTTGATGGTTAGATGCTCAGGTTATGTTTAATGCACAGTGCAACTTTTCTCTACTCTTCAGTGTGTGAGCAATTTGTCTCCACTAGGGGGAGACAGATCTGTCCGTTGTGTTTCTCTGATAGTAAAATCTGGCAACATTCCTTTTTTTAATATTCATATAAACCACTGGGAAGTTCCCTCCATTAGACTTCTGAACAGTCTAATTTGGACATTCTCCAAAATCCATCTGTTTTTTAACTGTCCCTACGTAAGGGATGCTGCATCTTTTATCATTACTACTGTACTGTATTCATTTTACCCTTGTGTGTTTTTGGTGTGTGTGTGTGTGTGTGTGTGTGTGTGTGTTTGTGTAATAGTATAGTGAGGACGGCCAGTTTACGTGTAGGTAGATGAAGTCATAGCTCACTCATGACTATTGAGAGATGGCAACTGAGAGAAACTGTGAAGGACACTGTTGTTGTTGTTTTTTCTTTTGTTGTTGTTGCTTTTGTTTTCTCTCCAGATTTACATTTTTAGCAGGTGAGGGTTCGTATGTCGAAGTCTTAATGAATCAGTTGCTGCACGGATGCTTTCGGATGCGGCAAACGAACAAAAGCAAAACTAAGACATACACTGTGGAGCTTTCAATTCTGTACCTTTTTCCTTTTGAGAAGAACCAGCCATTGTTATTTTCTGTTCATATTCTCTGACCAGCATGATTGGAGTTGGACGGACTTGATCTCAGTCTGAACGAAATGAACTTTCGAGTGTTGCTCGTGGGAACTGTCTTGAAACCAGTGAGCCAGGACAGCTTGTGGACACACACCAACCTCATTTTCTTTATTTGTTTCTTGTTTACGTCGTTTAAAAAAAAAAAAGAAAAAAAAGGCTGCTGTGTTTTAATCAGAACAGAAATCAGACGAGGTGTTGATGGTGGAGTACAGTATCTTTCCGTCTGCAGCACCGAAACAGGTCCTGTAAAGTATAATTACTTGTTGTGTTAATTTAAGTTAATTTAATTTAATTTTCCTTCCTTTTCGTTTTGTAGCTGGCCTACAGGATTGTGGAATTAATTTATTTTGGACTACTAGTAACGTTTAGAAGCAAAATCCTTTTTTTTTTGTCTGTTTGTTTGTTTTCCTGATGATCTGGAACTTTCTGCTCATATCATTTTTTTAACTAGTGAAGTATTTCTGTAGGGAGACTTTTAGGTCCAGTTCTGAGTGAAAGGCTTTGTAATGACTGGAGATGGAAAGGGTTGACAGTATATAATATTATTATCATTATTATTGTATATGTACCAAAACAAAGTAATAATTCTCCATCCCTAAGGGTTACAAAAGTTGACCAAGTGTTCATACAGAGGACAGTCATCGCCAGTAGAGTTGCAAGTATACGTTAAAGATACATATAATGATGTATCAGCCTGCTTTGTTGGCTATATTGCATTGTCCTATGATTTGGGTCTGACTACTGTCTCATCCAAGAGATTCTTGCGGATCTACACTCTTAAAAGTGCTTCAAATGGAAACGAGAATGGTGTCAAAAATAATAGTTTCTACCCTTTTGTAGGCAGCGGCGTGTTATTTTCAAGGAATACACCAGAGAAATTAATGCTGATGGTAAGGGTGATCAGATACAGAGCAGCCGACTGACCCCAGCTCAGCTGCTCGTCTGAGATCATCTTCATTGGTAGAGTGAGTGAACCTTTAAATTGGTCTTTTTAAATGTTCTTTAGACCTTTAGGAAGGGTCAACGCCACCACACGTCTCTATTGCAAACATGGAAACAAACTTTATGGGACCAGTAGAGGTTTGTCTATGGCGTCGCTGAACGGACCATTTAAAGCATCTTTATTTTTAAGAGTGTAGAGTAATAAAATCCTCTAGATTGAGGTGATCATGAGAAAGTTACTTGTTAGTTCCTTGCTGATTTGACTGAAAAGGTCTGCCGCCAGACCAGGTGCTTCTTACAAACTAGCTAGAAGCATACTGCAGCATCAGCATTAGCCATAAGCACATGCAGTTTCAGTAACTGGGACCAGTAATTGAATAAAATGGCCAGTTGACTTGAACAAGCGATGCTTTAGATGTAGGCTGTAGTGAATAAGCCCCTTAGTCTGCTAATGGTCAGTCCAACGAGGGCCTTCTCCTTGGTCAGTCAGTACAACTACTAACCCTCATTAGGCCTTTAAGCCCATATGGAATGAAAATGGAGCACATTCCTCATGGTGTTGTTTGGCATACTGTCAGTGTTAGCGGATGCAGATTGGATTCTGACAGGGCAAGTCTTGTGTAAGTATTTAAACCATGAAAGATTAAAACTATTTACGAGCCTCTCTGTACCACCTTTCCTCAGATCTCTTTCTTTCTTTCTCTCTCTCTCTCGGTCTTTACTCTCTCTCATCTCGTTACTCCTTCTCAATTTTCAATTATTGATTTTTCAACTAATGCATAAACAGTTATTTTGTTATGAACTATTTTTGTGCAGGATGTGTTTAAAAACTCTGAGCTATTTTTTTTCCTCCTCCAGTATGTTTCTTACTCATGTGCCGCCTTCCCTTCCCTTATCTTGAATGGCATTATGATCAACCAATCCTGACAGTTTCCTGTATTAGCCTGTGTACAGTGCAATGGGAGCAAGAAGGAATAAAAATCAAAGCAAACAACTGCATGGAATAAACCGCTGATGTACTGTACCGAACCCTGGGTCTGCTCCTTCTTTCATCCACTGTATGGCCAAACTATAAAAATGACCTCTCAGCAGGTGAAATCATGCTGAGGCTAAATATACTAAAGTAAAACTTCCTCTCAGTTTCATGAGAATTGTTTTAAGGATTTTTTCTTCTCATTTTTGTTCTTGCTTTAGGTCATGGTTTTGTTTATTTATTTATTTTTTGTCTGACTGTTTAGTTTGACCAAAGCAAAGTTTCTCAAAACAAGCAAATATATTCATATTATTTCTTGTAAGAAAAGCATAATAATCTGCATTAAAATAGCTTTATCTGTATTATTGTTTGAAACTAGCAACATTATCTGTATTTCATGAAATTAGCAAAATCATTTATTTTTCTTAAAACAAGTAAAAATATGTATTCATTCTTGAAACAATATTTATTTCTTGACAAAAACGAATCTGCATTATTTCTTATTGAATTATTCAAAATGATCTAAATTAATTATTTTAAAAAACATTATTCCTTAAAACAAACACGTATCAGCATTTTCTAGCAAAAGCAAAATCATCTCTAATTTCTTAAAATAAGCAAAATTATCTTCATTTTTCTTGAAACAAACCTAATAATCTGCATTATTTCTAGAAAAAAAGCATTTTTTTAAATAAGCAAACTGACACTAAACATCTGCATTATTTCATTAAAAAAGCAAAATGATCTGTATTAGTTTTTGGAAAAAGCGAATTTCTCTGCATTATCTTCACTTTTACACCAGAAATAATCTGTTTTGATGTTTTTTACAAGGTCAAATGATCCACATGATTAAAAAAATGAACTGATTCTTTGTTAAATACGCTAAATAATTGTCATTATTTCTTGAAACTGATTGTTAACTATTAACTGCAATGTTTTTAGAAAAAAGCCAAATAATCTGCTTTATTTTTTCAAAGGTTCAACATTTCTTGAGAAAGATAAAATAATCCATATAATCACAAAACAATTAAATCTGTATTTGTAAAATAAGCAAAATAATTGTTATTTCTCTAAACAAAATTTTAATTGCAATATTTATTGAAAAAGGGAAATAATCTCTGTTACTTCTTGAAACAAACAAAATGATCCAAGTTCTTAAAACCAGAGTCTGATAACGAGCTGGCTTGCAGGGCAGGGTCAGATTAGACACTAATCAGGGACTGAGGTTTAGGGGAATGTAGTTAGGTCCTGAGCAAAGTTCACAAGCTTTATCGCCCTGCTGATAAAATATGAGCCGCAGGGTGTGTGAACAGAGGGAGGGATAGCTTTCTGTAAGGTGGCTCATCTGTGTTTTTGTTAAATTATTATTATTAGTATTTTCATGACTATATTTATTCATGTTGTCTCTCTAACCCTGCTGAAACCCTCACAGGGTACTGAAGCAGTAACCTGGAGCAGGGGGAGAGGTGGGAGAGGTGGGAGAGGTGGGAGAGGGGGAGGAGGGGGAGAGGTGGGAGCGGTGGGAGAGGTGGGAGCAGTGGGAGAGAGGGAGCAGTGGGAGCAGTGGGAGCAGTGGGAGAGGGGGAGAGGTGGGAGCAGTGGGAGAGAGGGAGCAGTGGGAGAGGGGGAGAGGTGGGAGCAGGGGGAGAGGGGGAGAGGTGGGAGCAGTGGGAGAGAGGGAGCAGTGGGAGCAGTGGGAGCAGTGGGAGAGGGGGAGAGGTGGGAGCAGTGGGAGAGAGGGAGCAGTGGGAGCAGTGGGAGCAGTGGGAGAGGGGGAGAGGTGGGAGCAGTGGGAGAGAGGGAGCAGTGGGAGAGGGGGAGAGGTGGGAGCAGGGGGAGAGGGGGAGAGGTGGGAGCAGTGGGAGAGAGGGAGCAGTGGGAGCAGTGGGAGCAGTGGGAGAGGGGGAGAGGTGGGAGCAGTGGGAGAGAGGGAGCAGTGGGAGCAGTGGGAGCAGTGGGAGAGGGGGAGAGGTGGGAGCAGGGGGAGAGGGGGAGCGGTGGGAGAGGTGGGAGCAGTGGGAGAGGTGGGAGAGGTGGGAGAGGGGGAGGGCCCTCCTCAGCTCCTCCTCAGCTCCTCCTCAGCTCCTCCTCTGTGGGCGTGCTCACATTTACATCTCACCCGAAGTCCCCGGAAGGTCACTGCAGAAGTAAGCGACTGAGGAGGGCAAAGGGATACAGCACCTCGGAGAAACCTTGCTGTCTTCACTGTAAACGTCTGGAAATCCCCCTGCAGCGGCGACATGACCTCTCAGAGTTGGGAGAAGCTGCGGATGACCGGGGCTGGGAAAGCCATCGCCGTGCTGACCAGTGGAGGAGATGCCCAGGGTAAATTCACGGAGCTCAGCAGAAACGTATGGACAGCTGGCTAATATGCGGACGGGACGTTTATGCCTATTAATAAAGGCTACAAGTTTGGGCCGATGGATGTTCAAGGTGTACTGATTTAGCTACGCTGTTTACGTGAGGCTCAGCAAGACGCGCTGTAGCTATCTAGCGGATATTCCACGGCATTCCCGTATGTGAATACGCGTTAAGTTAACGTTGCTTGGTAACCGAGTGATTTAACCTAGCTAGCTAGCTAACAAATGACTGCATAAAATGATGAAAATATGTCCAGAAAGGGTCTGAAATGCTGTAGATAGAGCCTGAAGAAGACGTATATGAAGTATATTTGTGTTATCCAGCTAGCTATATAGTCTGTATGTACGTGCACTTGTTTACGTTAACTTTACGTTACGTTGTTTACGTTGACGCCGCAGATTTCTGCTGAAGTCCAGGAGGCAGGAAATCATGGGAGGGTGCGGGAGGGTGCGGGAGGGTGCAGGAGGGTGCGGGGGGGGGGGAGCGAGTCTGCGTCAGTGGGTGTGTCGCACTGTACGTGCAGACTGTCAGGGCATGTACAGGGATCAGCCATAACATTAAAACCACTGAATAATGCAGGTTATTATCTGGTTACAATGGCACCCCCTGCCAGTGGGGTGTGTGAACAGAGGGAGGAATAGCTTTCTGTAAGGTGGCTCATCTGTGTTTTTGTTAAATTATTATTATTAGTATTTTCATGACTATATTTATTCATGTTGTCCCTCTAACCCTGCTGAAACCCTCACAGGGTACTGAAGCAGTAACCTGGAGCAGTGGGAGAGGTGGGAGAGGTGGGAGAGGGGGAGAGGTGGGAGCAGTGGGAGCAGTGGGAGAGGGGGAGAGGTGGGAGCGGTGGGAGCAGTGGGAGCAGTGGGAGAGGGGGAGAGGTGGGAGCAGTGGGAGAGGGGGAGAGGTGGGAGCAGTGGGAGAGAGGGAGCAGTGGGAGCAGTGGGAGCAGTGGGAGAGGTGGGAGCAGTGGGAGAGGTGGGAGCAGTGGGATAGAGGGAGCTAGTTATATTGACTAGCTAGCTGGCTGGACTGCAAGTGAACAGTCAGTTATGGACGTTGGAGTCAGGAGGGGGTCTTGTAGGGTGATCCTGGTATGCAGTGGGCGGTAAAAGGGACAACTGGTGAACGGATGACAGGGGAATGGACACTCAAGGTTATGGGTGGTCAGATCCCTGTAGTAGGTTAATGCTGGCTCTCTCTAATGGTATCCATGACCCGGTGGCTCTTTCCTAGCTGTTTGGAGGCACAGGCTGAGCCTGTGCCTCCAAACAGCTAGGAAAGAGCCACCGGGTCATGGATACCATCAGGCTGGTTCAGCCTGTGCCTCCAAACAGCTAGGAAAGAGCCACCGGGTCATGGATACCATCAGGCTGGTTCAGCCTGTGCCTCCAAACAGCTAGGAAAGAGCCACCGGGTCATGGATACCATCAGGCTGGTTCAGCCTGTGCCTCCAAACAGCTAGGAAAGAGCCACCGGGTCATGGATACCATCAGGCTGGTTCAGCCTGTGCCTCCAAACAGCTAGGAAAGAGCCACCGGGTCATGGATACCATTAGAGAGTGACAGCATTAACCTACTACAGGTTCTGGACAAAATCTTAGGCAGTTGGTTTTTGATGTTAGGGCTGATCGGTGTAGGCCGACCTACTCGGCACTAAACTATGGATCAGGTCGCTCGCAGCCATTATTATATTTTTATTACATTTTTATAACATCGTAGTGTTGAGGGAATGCATGGAAAACAGTGCAACCTACTGAGGAGTGGACGCCTGGACTTACATATATGTCCGAATGACAGAACTGCCATTGACTTGGTTAAATTTCATCTCGGCAGTGGAATGACTTGCACTGTATGTCCAAAAGTATCTAGATGCCAAGAGATGGATCAATGAATCATATAGATCCTAAAATGGGACTCTCTGGAGCAGCAGCACATGAGCCTAACATCACCAGGTTTCAGCTTAAGGCTTATATAGCCCCCCTGCATTGTGTGAAGTGATGCCTTTTTTGGGGATGAGCTCAAGAGGCATTTGAGATGCAGAACATCATGAATCACCCAATATTAAAAATGCAATCAAATCTAAACAGCAATGATCCAACATCCAGTGTAACACCTTCCCAGAGAGGTAGATGCTATTACTGTAGCAAAGAAGAAACAAACCCCTTATTAATACCCATGATTTCAGCAGGTGGCTTTTGGACATATTATGCAGTTTGAATTTATTTATTTATTAAGAAAAATATTTTGTTTGTAACATGAGAAACTAATGAGTGTGAGTTATTGACGTTATGTTTCTGCTCAGGTATGAACGCTGCAGTCCGTGCTGTCACTCGGATGGGTATATACGTCGGAGCCAAGGTGTATCTGATTTATGAGGTACTCTCACCCCTGGCCTTTTGCAAGCATGAGGCCATGAGGATTCAGAGTATTACTTTTTTTATATCAATACAAGGTATGATCTACAGACTGATTCATCTTTCATCAGGGCTTTGCTTGTGTGTGTCGAAACCCCCTGAAAACTTGTTAAGTTTATGTTTAGCAACTTTTTATTCTATGTTTTATGAAACATAATCTATGTCATGTGAAAATCAAAGTACATGCCAATTCTATGGTTTTGCATATCAGGACATGACATAAAAAAAAACACCTAAAAATGGTCTGACAGGTAAAATCTTGGAAGCCGTATCTGATGTCAACACTGCTATGATTGGTTGATTTTATGCAGGGTTACCAGGGCTTGGTGGACGGAGGAGACAATATTAAACTGGCGCACTGGCACAGCGTGACCAACATCATCCAGCTGGTGAGAGTGCTCAAATCTGACCTGTTCTGGCTCTCTAATGACACATACTGTATAACATAGTAAACTGTCAGTGAACTGCTACAGTATGTCAGGCAGATTAGTTTAGGTATATTCTCTGTATGAATATTTAAAGTTCTCATTCATATTCTCTTTAAGTTTTAGCACTGAAGTTCTCTCTCTTGTAACCTGTGATTCATCTGTGCATTTTTCATATTTCCTCTTCTCTCGTCTGTCCAGTGTTGATTCTATACTGGTAAGATGTCATGTTGCATGTGCTGTGAGGCTGTTATCTGGCACTTCTGAATGCACAGTTCAGAAGGCATTGGCATTTAGTGTCCACTAATGCTGCAGACTGACTCTATTTTCTCCTCACTCTTTGTGTAGTTTTAGTTCTGTAAGGCGTCAGACCAGGTTTTCTATGTTGTGTTTCTATATTGGAGTGTTAAATTATGCCTTTCACACAACATGCAAGGACGCTTGTAGTTTTTAATTCTATGTTTAGTGTCAACTAGCTTCTCTCACATCATCATAGTAGATTCAACCTTTTAGCTGCTGTATTTACATTTAGCATTGAAGAGGCACTCCAGCTAGACTAGGGAAAACTCCCTTCTGATAGACAGGTTGGTTGGTAGGTAAGTAGGTGGGTGGGTGGAGGAAACACTCTTTATCTGATAGGTAGATGGGTAGTTGGGTTGATAGTTTGGTGGGTAGATGGATGGATGGATTGATGGATGGATGAATAGATGGATAGATAGATAAACAGACAGACAGACAGACAATCTGAGCATTCTTCAACATGCAACCAACAGTAACTTTGTACCGCAGAAAGGACCCAGAAATTAATGGGTGGGTGTATGAATAAAACACTCCCTTCTGATTGATTGGTAGGTAGATAGATGCAGTTGGTGAGGACTTTCTCTGCTGCAGCGGTAAAAGTTAATGAGGATCTGAGGAGATAAATGGTCCCTTCTCAGTTTCTTTAAGAAGTAAAGACATTGATTCGTCCTTTAAACATATGGGAAGTGCTGAATGTCCATGAATGATCCTCAAAGATCTGCAGGTCCAGGAACTAGAAGCTAGAAACATGCTCTACCTTGATCCCTTTGATTTAAAAAGTGGGTGCAGCTATTGGTTTTCCAATCATTCACAATGACCTCTTTGGTCTTCTCTGTGCTGAGGGAGAGGTTGTTGGTGGTACACCAAGCTGCCAGTTGCTGGATCTCCTTTGAGTAGGCCCGATTCATCATCATCGCTGATATTGCCAACCACTGTGGTGCCGTCTGCATACTTGATGATGACATTTGAGTGAACAGGAAGAATGGCAGAGGGCCCAGCACACAACTTTGTTGCACTCCGCTGTTCAGAGTGAAGAAATTATGTCTTGATAATGAAAGGAACTTAAAAAACAGTGGAGTGAAGTGGATTTTTGGGACTGAAAAGGAAGTGCTGGTGAACAGCTAGCACATGCACACACTAACACTGCTTTTGGTTTGTTTGAAATGTGTTTTTTTATTTAAAAGCTGAAGCCAGATAACAAAAATATCTGCTAAACTAAAATACAGAACACATTTCAAAAAGCCCGACCCAAATATCCACCCCAAAGCAGCTACAGCAGGATGTAATTAGAGGAAACACAAGAGAGTTTTCAGAGTCTAGCTGGAGTGTCTCTGTAAGTCTAGCTATCTGCATCCTTTAAACCCATAGGGCACCGTAGTTAATGTTGTGATCATTATCCAACTATAGTTTGTTGCATTTGTCCACTGACTGTGGTTTTAAGAGAAGTTGATTCTGAATTCTGCTACAAATAGTCAAAATAGCTTGTAGTAAAAGCATGTCGGGGCTACAGAGATGTTGCAGCTTTTTAACTGATTCTGCTCTTGATCCATGTCATGAACTGGGCAGCATGTGATGAATGTGCTTGAGCTAGTTTGACGCAGTTTGATGAAGATGTTCTTTCTCTTCTCCAGGGAGGGACTGTAATAGGCAGTGCACGCTGCAAAGCCTTCACCACTCGGGAGGGACGTGTGGCTGCAGCTTTTAACCTGGTGAAACGAGGAATCACCAATCTTTGTGTGTGTGGAGGGGATGGCAGCCTCACAGGGGCTAATATCTTCCGAAGTGAATGGAGTGGAATACTCGCTGAGCTGGTGGCAAAAGGTACAAAACAGTGTAAACCAAGTTCTCCTAATAGAGAGATTCACAGTAAGAAACAGAGTCTAAAGGACACACCTATTATATACAAATAGTATTTGGATCAGGGGCACTAGACATGGCTTACTGGGGTATGTTGCCGCGCTGTAATTATAGGGGGGAAAAGTTAGTATGTAAGACACTACAGACACTACATTTCCCACAGTGCCCAGCATCATTCATTTGAATGCATACACTTTCCAGCATGAAGTCACATTCTTCTTAATACAGAGCCTAGCAGCAGATGGACATGTACAGTATTTTACATCATGTACATTTTACATCATATACAACTGTTTGTATAAGTCAGCCACAGAGCAGCCAGATTAATGCTAGTTAAGGCTAGTTTACTGTACTTTACAGTACTTTACTTCTACATCCCAAACATTATGGTGTCATGAAAATGGGCTAAAGTAAAATGAAAAAATGTATGAAATAGCAGAGAATGTGCCCGTTAACATTTATTTTATATTAGGTATTTTCAAGCCTTCCAAGTTTTTATTTTTTGCACTAAATATTTGACGTCTGTAAGAAGCCAAACTGTTGGAAGCAGTCTCTGAAGATTCAGTTTGGTATTCCATTCTCCATTTCTCTAGACTTCAGCCCAGTTTCCCAATTATGGCCCATAGTCATTTACTGCACATTTTAGTGTTCTATTTCTCAGCCTATTATCTTAATTGTACTTTCATGAATTACAAATCGTAAAAACGTGCAGTGCATGGGTAGTGTGATGGGGTTATAAGGACATTCAAGGCACTAATACAGGACACAACAGGTTAAGAAGAAACAGTCAGTCATAGAAAAAATAACACATATGGAATTCAAACTGAATCTATGAAGTGTAAACACATTGACTGTAAGTGTTTTTATGGCTATGACATATGACAGTACTATATACACTGTTAATACTGTTCTTCTTTATAGGCAGGATCACTCCTGAAACTGCCCAGCAGTATGATCACCTGAACATTGTGGGCCTGGTGGGCTCCATTGATAATGATTTCTGTGGGACTGACATGACCATTGGTGCAGACTCTGCCCTTCATCGCATTATGGAGATTGTGGACGCCATTACCACCACTGCTATCAGGTCAGTGAGTACACTGACACTACAGAGTGGGGAATAATGTAAAGTTGATGTTGTACATGAATAGAAAACACTGGAACCCAGTGTTGCATATTGCATGCGTGGGTTTATTGCATAACATCTTAAAGGAATGCGCCCTTTGCCTCAGTGCAAGCTGGAGCCATTATTTTTAGTGTGTGCTTCCCTGTTTGGTTTCCTAGCATCCTTGCCTGAACTTGCCCACCTCTGTTGACTACATAGGCTCCTATGGTTCTCCTGCTTATCCTTCAGGAGAATACATTAAATGCTACATGTGACATAAAACTGTCTTGGATGTGGATGTAATATTACTCCTGACCAAGCACTCAGAGTCGTTAGTAAACCGTCTCCCTTCTGATCTGCAGCCACCAGCGCACGTTTGTTCTGGAGGTGATGGGTCGACACTGTGGGTGAGTCATGTCTGAGTGCTGCTTCTTCATTTCCATTCAGTCCTTATGAGCAATGCATCACAGTGTGGTTGCACTCAGAGCAAATGCAGGTCTTGGCTAATTTAAGGCATCATAAATGAGGAAGAATTGCACCTTTGTTAGTGCGCTGAAGTACTGTTGCGCTAACGTCCCATCACAGCTGGCCGACCAAGGTATAAATCAACACTGAGGTCACTGCTGCACTAATTATAGAGCTTCTTCCAGTTTGTGATAAAGGACACTGATAGCTGCCATTACTGTGCTACTGATAGAGGTCATTGCTGTAGTAGAGGTCAGTGCAACATTGCAGATGGAGGCCAGTCATACTGATTAAGGGTTGGGTGTGCTGTGCAGATATCTGGCTTTGGTGTCTGCGCTGGCGTCTGGAGCAGACTGGCTCTTTATTCCTGAGGCTCCCCCGGAGGATGGCTGGGAGGAGGTCATGTGTGCTCGGCTGGGAGAGGTGAGGCTGGCACAACAAACTATTTATTAATAGCACAATAAATAATAAAGTTAATAAAAATAATTGGGAAAATAAATACTAGTAATAAGCATTGTAGATGTGGAGACAGAGGACAGCTATAGTGTTTTTTCACTCACAGCTTAGTGGTTGTTGTGGACTATATTGATTTTATTTTATTAAGTGTATTTTTTATGAAGTGTATAGTCAGATTTGTCAGTCTACTTCATGTGCAGAGAAAAACTGCAGATGTAGACCCAATCAGTTCATACCATAACATTTAATCTCCACTAAGTTTAGTGTACACATTTAATTTTACACTGTTGTAAATATATCAGTGTTTCACACACATACTAAAAAAAGGTAAAGGTGCACGTATTTGTCACTGTACAGTGTACAGCGAAATGTGTCCTCCGCATTTAACCCATCTGGTAGTGAACACACACTCACACACACACGTGTTAGGGGCAGTGAGTACAGACACACACCCAGAGCGGTGGGCAGCCAACTCCAGCGCCCGGGGAGCAGAGAGGGTAAAGGGCCTCGCTCAAGGGCCCAACTGTGGCAGCTTGCCGAGCCCGGGAATCGAACCCACAACCCTGTTATCGATATCCCGGCGCTCTAACCGCTGAGCCACCACTGAGCCACAGTTCAGTGGTCTACAGTTACAGACCACCCAATTGGTCTATACAGTTATAGACCGCAGTTATAGACCACCTACCAAGTATATTGTTTGGTATACTCTATATGTCCAAATGTTTGTAGACACCCCTTCTAATGAATGCTTTCAGCATTCCAGCATTGAACTGTGGAGCAGTGGAACTGTGCTCTCTCGAATGATGGTGGTGATCCATCCTGTACTTTTGGGATAAGTTGGGGACGAGGTGGGATGATAATCATCCAACATCCTGACCTCACTAACACTCTTGTCACTGAATGCAATCAAATCATCATAGCAATGCTCTAAAAGAGACAGTTACTCTAACAAAAGCAGGATAACTTTTTTAAATACCCTTGATTTTGTAAGAAACAGTAAATGAGCTGCTGTCTCAGTACCTTTGTCCATATAGTGTGTTTTGACATGCTAGTTGAAAAACAGCTGCTGTTTAAGATA
The DNA here is from genome assembly GCF_030463535.1 of Salminus brasiliensis. Classification (NCBI taxonomy): domain Eukaryota; kingdom Metazoa; phylum Chordata; class Actinopteri; order Characiformes; family Bryconidae; genus Salminus; species Salminus brasiliensis. The sequence continues at coordinate 10,234,687 of NC_132885.1, read as the reverse complement.
TTTACCAGATATACATCAGATCGGACGTATTGAAGTTGGCAGTTGTTCTGGTACTGTGTGTCGCTAACAGAATGAATGTGTGTTTGCAGAGCCGTAGTAAGGGCTCCAGGCTCAACATTATCATAGTCGCTGAGGGAGCTATCAGCAAAAAAGGCGAGCTGATCTCCTCCAGCTACATCAAAGATGTAAGTCTTTTGAAGTGTATGACATCAATAAGGAATTTGTTTGATGAACCTTATAAACTCTTCTGAATCAAGTGTTTGAAGATTGTATCCCAGGTCGTTTTCTGCACCACTGGTAAAAAGCCCATTTAATTTTTCCTTAAAGCAGCAGAATATTTACTGTGTGTGTGTGTGTGTGTGTGTGTGTGTGTTTGTGTAGCTTGTGGTGAAGCGGTTGGGCTATGACACCAGGGTAACTGTACTGGGCCATGTACAGAGAGGAGGGACTCCCTCAGCCTTCGATCGAGTACTAGTAAGTATTTTGAACCTTTGTAAACCTTTTCTAGGTAGCAAGAACTACTTAGACAAGCAGAATGAGTGGTGTAGCCAGAGCACACTATGCACAAAAAGAGGTTTACCTTCACTGAAACGTTTAACAGGCAGGTCAGTGACTATGTGCTGCACACAGGTGACCCAAACACACAAAGCTTTCATGCTAATGTCTAATCTTCTGCAATCAAGACAACAAAATTAATGTTCCTGAATGCATCTTGGTTTCTACATGCCCTTCAGTTTTTATAGAGCCTTTACATTATGTAGAGTTACCAAGAACTTCAAAAATGTTGACTCACACACCCACACCTCTACAAATAGTTCTCTAAAGAACCATCTATTGAAAGGCTCTTTTAAGAACTAAAAGCCTTGAAAGAATGTGAGTCCAACTAATCAACAGTGACAGAATGGCTGTCCAACACAACAACACTGGACAGCTGAACTCTCTTGGAGGAGATCACTGACTGTCCAGTATTTAGCTTGCATTAAGTAACACCACACTGAGTGATGAGTGAACAACAAGGCCAACTAATTATACTTACAAAGCTTGAAATGAAGGTTATCTAATTGGGTAGTAGAAATGTTTATGACTGGTGAGCTGATCTGAAAGCCTGGAGGTCAAGTGTTATTTAAAATATAAGGAAATGCAATGATCTAACTGTTATATATAACTGATACACAGTTAGTGTATTCTAAGCACTGTGATATTGGTCTGTCCCTCTAGAGCAGTAAGTTGGGAATGGAGGCAGTGGTGGCACTGATGGAGGCAACTCCAAACACCCCCGCTTGCGTGATTGGTCTGTCAGGCAACCAGACAGTACGTCTGCCCCTTATGGAAGCAGTAGAAATGGTGAGATACACACTCTTACAGTGTAAAGGATATGTTTACAAGAACAGTGTTTGTAAAATATATCATTATCATACCAGAGAGATGAAAACTGTAAGGTACCATTTACTTAAAGATATATTTTATGCTTTGTTTTCATCTTTTCAGACCAAAGAGGTACAAAAGGCCATGAATGAGAAAAGGTTTGAGGAGGCCATTCAGCTCCGTGGAAGGTGAGGCTTGCTGTTTTGTACTTCCTCAGTGTACACACAGTTAAGAGTGTCCCCAAAAGTCAAGATTAGTGTTTATGTTGATGTGTAAATCCCAGCAAACTAAAAAATAACACAAGCTGGTTCTCATTTCAGGAGCTTTGAAAACAACTGGAACATCTACAAGTTACTGGCATATCAGAAGCCTGCTCAAGACAAGGTAATACAGTTGATATGCCAGCAATTCTGAGGAATTGGTAGGACTGTCAGGATTGCAGTATGTGTTTAATAGGTTCTTTTACAGATTCTGAACGCTGTGCTTTTGGAAGATATTTTATGTGGTTATGTACAGTATGTTGTTGTTGGTTCGTGTAACAGCAAATTTCTCTTTGCTCGACATGCAAATCCAACCCCAGTTGATTTCATACTTACACGTTTACTGTAACTTCAGCGCACAGGTTGCTCCAGTATAGCAACCTGTTTGCTCTAATGCTTTTTCCACAGAGCAACTACTCGGTGGCCATCCTGAATGTTGGAGCTCCCGCAGCAGGTATGAATGCAGCAGTGAGGTCTGCAGTGAGGATGGGGCTTGCTGCTGGACACCGAGTCTACACAGTTAACGATGGATTCGAAGGCCTGGCCAATGGAGCGGTAAAAGTCATACTATTGCTGTTTTTACTGATGTTATTTAAAATTGAAAGTTAAGAAGTCCCCCCCCCCTTATACTGTTAGAGATACAATTTTTTTCTGTGGCATCAACGATATCCCAGTGCTGACACAGATGCCCACACACAGCTTGTCTAGTCCCTGTAGAGAGGTGCAGACAATAGAATAGGACTTTCTGGAGCAGATACACATTAACATATTTGCACCCTGGCTAAATGTCAGGTATAGGCTAGAGGGATATAAAGCCCCCCAGTATTCAGCTGTGGAGAAGTGGAACTGTGTTCTCTTAAATGATGGCACTCCATGCAATACCTTTGGAATTAGTTGTGTGAGGTGGGGTGGTCATCATCCATCCATCAATCCCAACCTCACTTATGCTGCAGCAAAAGCAGGATAAGCTCTTTTTAATACCCTTGATTTTAGAAGGAACAATAAATGAGTAGGTGTCCCAAAACTTTTGTCCATATAGTGTATGCTTAATGACTGTAATGATAATGGCACTGGTTTCTATTACTGTATAAACACAGCCACTAACGCAGTATAGCTTTGGACATATAACATACAATCTTTCCTCTCTGTTAAAAGGTCAATGAGGTGTCTTGGCATAGTGTGGCTGGTTGGACTGGCCAGGGGGGCTCACTTCTAGGGACTAAACGGTTAGTCAATTGTGAATAGTTTCTTATTTACTTCATTATTTCTTTATTCATTTCCTTATTAAACTCATATCTGATTACTGCCTCTGCAGAACTCTGCCCAGTACCTGCATGGAAAAGTTGGTGGAAAACCTTAACAAGTACAGTATCCAGTCACTGCTAGTCATTGGTGGCTTTGAGGTAAATAGGAGTTCTTACTTCTGCTCTGCTTTGTCATTAAATGTCTTGAAACTGTCCTGGGCAAACCCATAGGTCTGTTTTTGTCCTTAGGCTTATGAAGGTATACTGGAGTTGTTTGAAGCTAGGGGGCGCTACGATGAGCTCTGTATTCCCATGTGTATCATTCCTGCCACCATCAGCAACAACGTCCCCGGCACTGATTTCAGCCTTGGAGCTGATACTGCTGTTAATGCAGCAATGGAGGTGAGCTCCCAGCTAAATTTAATGAGCTCAACCATACAATTAACTAAATTGTGTACTAAATATAAGAGTGAACTCATGTATAGAGCTCTCTTAACACACATTGCTTACATCTCAAATGCAAACCCAATCGAATGTCTCTGTGTAACTTCAAATCTGTTCATATCTGGGCCTTCATCAGAGCTGTGATAAGATCAAGCAGTCGGCAACAGGAACAAAGAGGAGGGTCTTTGTGGTAGAGACCATGGGTGGCTATTGTGGATATTTAGCAACCACTACTGGCATTGCAGTGGGAGCTGATGCAGCATATATCTTTGAGGATCATTTTGATATCCATGAACTCAAGGTAAGACATATAACTGCATTTATGTTTAAATTATCAAGATGCTTTCCACTAAGCGAAACCTGCCTGTAACTGAGACCATCTCCAGCATGGTGGCATGGTTAACTCTACTCATTGCTCTTTAATGTCATTTCCTCTGACAGACGAATGTTGAACATCTGACAGAGAAGATGAAGAAGGACATCCAGAGGGGTCTGGTGCTGAGGTCATATACAGTAGAACCTGCCTTATTTCACTGTGACTAAATGTTCTGGTTGATGAACACCAGACACCAGACATTCAACTTCATCCACACGTTATGTACTGAATAACCTAGGAGCACTCAGGCAATGTAATATAATACAAATATGTAGTATTATAATGTAGTAATTAACAATGGACACCCCTTCTAATGAATGCATTTAGCTACTTTAAATTGCACCCATTGCACACACAGCTTGTCTAATTCCCGTAGAGACGTATTACCAGGACTCTCTGGAGCAGATAAACACAAACCTGTCGGCACCAAGCCTAATGCCAGACATGGGCTATGGGGTATAACACCCGAGCAGTGGAACTGTGCCCTTTGGGATGTTGGTGCTCCAGCCAATAATTATTGGTATGGGTTGAGGAGTTGGGGATGAGCTGGGACGGTGATCATCCAACATCCTGACCCCACAAACGCTCTTGTTGCAATGCTCCAAAATCTAGTAGATTTTGCCTTTCCTGGACAGTAGAGACAGTTACTCCAATAAAATCAGGACAAAATCTTTTTAATTACCTTGATTTTTGAAGAAACAATGAACAAGAAAGAGTACCTTTGTCCATACAGTGTAATGTATTTGGCTTTGTCCCCTTTGACGTTTTGGTCACTTACTAGTATTTGGCCACTTCAAGCTGATCAGTTTTCATTACTTCTAATAATAAATAATTAATAAATAATCTTACTCTTCTAAAATGTTTGCTATGCTCTGTCTTACTCTCTTGTGGAATCATTTATTGAATCAGGCACTAACAATCATGCTTGTAATTGCCTTCAACACAGGAATGAGAAATGTCATACACACTACACCACTGACTTCATCTACAACTTGTACTCTGCCGAGGGGAAAGGCGTGTTTGACTGCAGAGTGAACGTCCTAGGACATCTCCAACAGGTAAGAATAAGCTGTGTGAAAGGCTAGAGGAACTAATATTCATTCCACTGTCGGCTGATAAAGTCATACTTAACAGTTTGATCTCATATAATGAGTAGATTTATTAGATTAACAGATTTTAAAATCTATTTACAGTGTAAACGTTTGGAGGCCACTGCTCTTCCAATGTTTCTTTCAAAATCATAGGTTTAAATTGGGACTTTGTTCCTCCTGGGAAGGCTTAGCATTAGATATTATAACATTGCTGTCAGGATTTGATTGCACTGAGCTGCTAGAGCATTCATTACGTCTTGTACTGATAATTAGGTGTTCCTTAGTATATGCAACTCACTTAATAGAAGGGGTGTCTAGATACTTTTGGAAATTTTTTTTATTTAGTAAAGAATTACAGCATTTCCCCTTTCTCTTTCTTTAGGGAGGTGCACCATCACCCTTTGACAGAAATTTTGGCACCAAGTTGGGTGTGAGGGCTGTGCAGTGGCTTACAGAGAAGATGACTGAAACGTTCAGACAAGGTGTGACGTGTTGCAAAATTTAATTAAACTTTTGTGTTTTTTGGCTGTAATATATATATATATTTAATGTTACAGATGTATTGTTCAATTATTATTCAGTAACTACTATAAAACATATATTAAATAAGAAATATGGCCCCACATGTAGGATTTGGATTCTCAATTTTAGTGCAGTTTTTAAAGGACCTCTGAATGACATCACCTTCTCTTGAACAGGTCGTGTGTTTGCCAACTCCCCAGACACGGTTTGTGTGGTGGGCCTGAATAAAAAAGTGCTCACGTTCAGCCCTGTGACCGAGGTGAAGCTGCAGACTGACTTTGAGTAAGTGTCTCTAACCAACGTACTGTCACTTACAATTGTCCATTTTGCATTGTTTTTTCCCTAATATTTAATATCCCCCATATCCCCCATTACAGGCACAGAATGCCCAAAGAGCAGTGGTGGCTGGGGCTACGATTGCTGCTCAAGATGTTGGCCAAATACCAGACTTCCTTTGACCAGTATGTCACTGGGGAGATTGAACATGTGACCCGCCGCTCTCTCAGTATAGACACAGGGTTTTAGACAGTTCAGTATAAAGTACAGTATCATTTCACCAGCGTACACTCATGCCAACTGCAGCCATTCTCTAACAAAGGGGTTTATGACCACAAATTGTGCCTAAACTTGCTAGCCTGGAGATACACTATATGTCCAAAAGTTTGTAGACACTTGCTCCTATAACATTTCCCCCAAAACCAAAGATATTAATGGGGGTTTGTCTCCTCTAACAGCCTATATTCTTCTAAACAGGCTTACACATTGCTGTGAGGATTTGATTGTATTCAGCCACAAGAGCCTTAGTGAGGTCAGGTGATGTTGAATGATTTGTTTGGGATCACAAACACCAACTCATCCCAATGGTATCCAAAGGTGCTGCATCACTACAGACAATTTACTCCTCTAGCTGACACTTAGCTTTGGCAGTGGTGACCTTACTCTCATGTGCAGCTGCTCGGAAATATCTCATTCTATTGGCAAAGCTTTTCTATGAAGATACACAAAATTCAACATGAAAAGGCAACTTGATTTGTCATGTCAGCAATAAGTCTACTTTAAAGCATCTGAATTCACTAATTAGAAAATGTGTCTAGATCACTTTAGACATACAGTGTAGCTTTAAACTATGTGGCCTTCCTCATGGATGCTGCAGCTTCATATTTGGTGCTCAATTTACATCAGGGAACAATACTGTCCATGCAGTGTGTGTCTGGCCATATCTGTCAACTTGTTCTGGATATACATAGTATTACTACACCCTACCAAAGGAGTGATATTATGATTAAATAAAAGACATATAATAGAAGTAGACTTGTTAACTAGGGATGTGCATGGATACTGGAGTACATAGGGCTTCACCCTCTAAGGTACCAGTATTGAAACACTGAAATCACTATTCAGCTATTCTGTATGTTTTGCCATGGGAGGATTTAGAAAATCCACAACCCAAATGTCTTAAAATTGATATTTTAAATATTGAGAACTCTAAAATGTGACTATTAACTAGATGTTAACTGCACTAGTTAAATTAAACTAAGTACAGAAACAGCTTAAGTATATTTCTATGTCAAACTAAAAATGTTGTCCACTGAGGAGAAAGACTGCGTCCCAATTGCTCACTAATTACTAATATTAACTAGTTTTTAAGTATTTAGTATGTAATAAATCTGTTAAAGCTGAGTATAGTGGTTGGTGTGGCACAACAGGTAACACCATGTCAGTGAGCTACCACACCATGTGGGAGGCCGGGTTCGATTCTCAGTCTGACTGTGCTGCACTACACCAATAAGAGTCCTTGGGCAAGACTCCGAACGCTACATTGGCCCACCTCTGTAATACGAGTAACCTTGTAAGTCACTCTGGATAAGAGAATCAGCTAAATACCATGTAAATGTACTCAAATATAAACAATGCATACTTAGTCAATGCATACCAGTCAGTTTGAATATGGATTCGATGAACATTATTACCCACAGTGCATTCACAACAGAAAGGGCTACTCTAGAGCCACTATACAACAAATTGAAAATAATGTCAGATTACGATGCAAGCGCAGGATAACTTGCAGAGATGTATGCTGGCATAGCAACACTTCATCACTTCCTGTTAGTACAAAATGGGCTAATACATATTTTCACTATGAAAACCTACTTAACGCTTCCCTCAGCTATTATTATTTATATGTTTTCAAATGTATTCCTTTATATTATGATAGTACTTTTTTGCTATAGTTGTGTTTTTCCCCTCCCATGGCTAACAGATCAAACATCAATGCAAATCCCTATTGTTAACAACCCTCTTCTGACACTTTGTGTCTGTTATCATAAGATGGGACATTAAGTATGTAGTCGAAATGTGAGCTTCATAGTGAGTAGTGCTATTGTGCCTATGCAGTGTGACCAGTGTGATCCAGTTATTGTCAGTGTTGTGTTCATTGCTTTCCTCTATTCATTGGCATGAATTACAGTACATAGTGTTGGAGCACAGGTTTATTTTGATAATGCTGACCAGTATGGATGACTGCCAAGTGATATACTATTTTAAAAGTGCCATGTGTCATTTAAACATCTACATTAACCTTCCATTTAAAGTTTCAGTGTTCATTGAGAGAGTCATTCTGTAGGTGTGCTTCTGATTACTCTGTGTACTCTCTGGAATATGCACTGTAACACTCCTCTGTATAAAGTAGCAAAAACAGAGAAACATGAATGTGAACTGAATAATATGAATGTCATTAAATGAAACGTTGTGTTGTTGGTGACTTATTTTTATAGTCCTAAATTTGTTCATAGCCAGAGGAACAAAAACACAACCTTTAACCTTTAGATTTGATCTAAAAATATTGTTTGCTCTTTAGTAATGAGACATTTTTCAAACAGGAACACTGTTCAATCAGCTGAAAGAAACTGTCCCCCTGCTCAGCAATGTCTGTGTAGCTGAACAGAACATCAAACAGAATAATCATAGCCTGAACAATGACTAAAATTAAAAAAACAACATCACTTCAGAAATATAAATAAATTAATATGTATCATTTTTGCTTGTTAGTGTGCTCGTTAGAATCTGCTTACAGAATTAAAACTTCCCGAAGCTGAAGGAGAAAGGGAAGACCTCTCCAGTCCCTCCAGTGCCTGGCTCTTGGCTGGAGGAGCTGGGCTGAGGGCTCTTGGCACAAAAAGAGAATGCAAACTCCTCGTCTGGACGACTCTCTAACTCATCAAACAGAAAACCTGAGAGAGAAAATAAAGTTAATCTCATATATTTAGGTTTCAAATCCTAAATGTGCCAAATGCAATGATTTAAGCCATAACCCACCTGGTAACTTTGTTTCTGGGGACTTCTACATGTAACAAAATAGAATTATTCAGTAAGACAGATCAGTAACCACTCAAACTTTTTAGAAAATATCAAGTATTCTATATCTGAACCTTTTCAAAGGCTTTCAACTTAGTGAATAGGAGCCAACAATATAATGGCTCACAATACAAGCTTAATATGATGCAGCATTAATGCACCAGAACAGATTTATTTCACGCTCTATATATTACAAAATTCTGATACATTCATATTTAAAATGTCAAATAAATACCTTGCTGCTAAAATAAGAGCTTGTAAATTTAAGAGGCGACTCCTAAAAAACAACAACACACAAACAGTTACATAATTACAACAACATAACTTATGATACTAATACACTATTAAAAATGGAATTCCATTTCTTTAGGTTTCTGTAGCACAGCACATTTTACAACAAACCACTGAATGGTTTAAATCTGAACCAAAACTTGTGGTTAAATTATGCTAAAAATGAATACAAATACAGTGACATTTCCCTACAGTGAAAGTACTGTGGAGAATGTGATGAGTTGCTATTTCTGTTTTAACTATTGTTTGTTTTGCCTGACCTCGCTTTGATTTGACCCCACATCAAAGTTGCAGCCGAATCCAGAAAACCCTGGTGTACTTGGACCAGAGTTCAGGGAGAAAACGAAGGCTGATGCTTCTGAACTCTGCTGGTGGCTAGGTGAATTACTGGGACTGCTACTGCACAAAGATAGCATGACATTTAATATTACAGTAAATTACTTCATTTATAAATGCATAACATGAGTGAATAAGCGATCTAGCCTCTAGTCTCTAAATCAGATGTGAGTGTTCTTGTTTAGAAGTTGGAAACAAAAGTGTGGATTTGCACATTTAAAATTTCATTTCATCATGAAATTATTTTAAGTGAATTATTAACTATTAAATAACTACTGAATTATTTAAAAACTGACATCTCATATTTAAGGGTAAATATCCCTCTTCAGGTAAACTGCAAGCATTCATAACCACATGAACAGTTGGACCAATGTGGAAACATTATTTTCTGGATCTGATTTTACTCTTAAGCTCTGTTCAAACTGAATTAGGTTTATCTGGGAGGTTCCGTAATTTAAGTAAGTTACAGAAGATCTGTTTTAAAAATAAATCTGCAACGTCCAAACTTATTCCATAGTAATTGCAGCCAGTATGTCTACAGCATCCAGTCTACAGTAATTTTTCTGACATTCTGTATTAATGCAAGCCTAGAATCTATATGCCATACTTCAGAGAGAATGTTGGGGTGTTTAGCATTGCCGTCATTCTGACAGGAGATGATGGGGCTGCTCCGTCATTAGTGCTCTCCTCATTAGCAGTTCCTTCACCTTCCTGCTGGTCTTCAACCTCCATCCCCTTCATCATTTCTTCCATGATATCAGGCCCATAGGAGGTATTCATATTGCTGCCCTGCTTACAATTTTCATTACAAAAGAACTGTTGCAATTAATAACACTTGATACAGTATATATTCACTAGTGTATGTCACTTTCAGAACACAATCTTGTATCTCCAGTAATGTCACCTTTAAAAATAACTGTAATGGATGTTTCCTAGGTCATTTTTGACTGTTTCAATTGGTCTGTCCATTTTAACACAACGCAAAAGCTAACAGGAGTTGTCAAATTACATATAAAGGATTTGTTTTGCCTGACAGTAATAAAATATTAAAGCCTCATTCATGAATAAGCAAAATGCCATCCTTCTTATTAGCTCTGAGCAGGTTAAAATGAGCATGTGGTCACTCTTACACAAAACCCTGTATCTCCAAAATGGGAACATTACAGAAGAAGGAAAAAATAACTGTTCATTGAAGTCAATGTTAAAAATGTAATTTTGGAACATTTTTATTGGTCCATTTATAATTAAATTTGAATACAATGTAAAGAAAAACTACTGAAAAGCAGCAGAAATTGAGATATAAATGGAGATTTTGCATGGCACTGACAATATGCAATATTAGTGCCACTGTTTTTCTTCAAAAGTCTTGCTGAAGTACTCAAATTGGCCTGGCTTTGTTTGAACCAAGAGGGTGATGTAATCAGCCTATGAAGAAAAAATAATAATAACTTCAACAATACCACGTCAGTTGCTTTCTGTTGCTGTTTCTGCTCTGCATCTTCAATTTGTTCTGAAGGATAAAAACATTGTTACTGGCAGAACTATGAAAACTCTTAAAGTATGAATGTAGTAAGTGCAGATTATTAAGCTTATGTTTTATAATAAGGGCAGTGTCCGTGTGATACAGTAAGCATCAGTGTAAATATGTTATGAATACCACAACTTAAATATGGCTTTGTCCAAACGGTGCTGCCAAGTGTGCCCACTTGAGATGCATTATACTCATCACAGCCATCTGCTCGGTCCTGGTTGTGCTCCACAGCCTTTTCTTCCATTTCAGCTTCTTGCTCTGTTTCTGTACCCTAGACATTATAAGTGGAAGTCAAATAAACAATTTAAATATTCTTATATATTTAAATTCATACACAGTCAAATTAAGGCACATACTACTAGAATGGATGCTGGATGGGCACAGTACTACCACTCACAGCAACTACATCTTTAAACTGCAATAACAAAGATACTTCTGAACAAAGTACTTCTGAAAAGGGCACAATCCCGTTACCTGTGGCTGACAGTCATCATGTATGGATGTAACAGCCTGAGGCTGAAAGCTACTCTCAGATGGCAATGCTGCATCTTGTGACTCAGCAGGATTTTCACCACTGTGGAAACATTCATACCTGCAGGAAACTTCTAACTGTATAGGAATGACAAAATACAAACTGCATGATAAACCTACACTACCTGTCACCTGTGCCTCGATCCTCTGTAAAAAAAAAAAAAAAAAAAAAAAAAATTAATTAAATAAATAAATAGCTGACAAGCAGATTGTAGAACTGGACAAATTCAGGTTAATTACACCGATCAGCCATACAATTAGCACCATAATAATAATTAGGTCCCCTTTGTGCCGCTACAATAGATTTGGAAATTTCAGGCAGAAACTCTAAAAGATGTAAGCAGCAGATCCTGTAAGCTCTGAAGTGGGTCCACCACGGGCATCAATGAGCCTAAGGTGCCCATAACCCTGTTGCCGGTCCACCAGTGGTCCTTACTTGGACCACTTTTGGTAAGTACTGACCACTGCACACTAGACAATCCCCACAAGACCTGCCTGGCCTGACGTTTTGAAGATGTTCTGAGACAATCGTCTAGCCACCACAGTTTGGCCCTTGTGAAAGTGAGAGATTTTTATTCATCATTTTATACATCATTACCTTCACAAAACTGACTGTTATCTTGCTGCTTAATATATCCAACCCCTTGACAGATGCCACTGTAGATGAAGATTATTAATATATATATATATATATATATATATATATATATATATATATATATATATATATATATATTATTTTTTATTATTTATTTATTTATTTATTTATTTATTTTTATTTTTTTATGTTATGACTAATCGGAGTAGTGGCACCTGAATGTCAAAGGGAACTTGTCACCTCGTAGATCTTTTAGCTCTTTCTCTTTTGCAATGATTTCCTCCTCTTTAGCTTGAATGCTTTTCTCCAGTTCTTCGTTCTTCGCCTGAATGTTTAGGAGTTTTTTAGCCAGGGGATTCTGGGAATATTCCTCTTTGTACTGCTGAAATATGTTCCTGTAGTTATCAATTCTCTCCTGGAACACCTTCCTACAGAAAATTCAAAGCATGACTGTGTTGACCTGCACAGCTCTTGGTACCGTCACATACAGTTCAGAAGCTGAACCAGAACATAATGGACGGATTTCCCAATTAAATGTTCTTACATGTCCCGATTACAGCTCTCCTGCCTCCTTTCTAGCTCCGTTTCCAGTGTCTTTTCATACTGAAGAAGAAGGTTATTCGTTCCACGAAGACTAGGAAGCAAAAAGGGGACATTTTTGTTAATAAAATGTTAGCTGGTCAAGTGCAGGCTCTGAGGTTAAATTAAATGAAGAAAATTAAATGCTGTTAGGCTTTAATCTTGCCTCTTCACATTTTCTTTAAAACACTCCACAGTTTTCTGTTTCTGCAAGATTTCTTCCTCTAGTTTCTTGATACTCTTCCGAGTTTCATCGATGTACTTCGTCCTGTCTTGTATGCTGGACCTATACACTGTATAGTTTTAAATTCACTTGACTGGGCTTAATGAAAACAGAGGAGTAATTGTTTGTCTTGCTAGTTATTGTATCACTTGGTTTCTTTTTCATAAGCTAAAACAGCAAATGTATCAGAACACCAGGCCTATATTACTCACTTTCAATTTGCTGTTTCAACTCCTCCTTCTTCTGGGATAATTCTCGAGTCCTTAGAACTGATAAATAAATAAAGGGAAGGGTTATACTGAGCCCCAAAATGATCAGCATAGAAAAATAATTTTTAGAGACATAAACCGCTCCCTCAATTTAATAAACTGGGCCCTCTATTTAACTATCCGATTCCTCCATTTAATAAATCGTTCCCTCAATTTAATAATTTGTTCCCTCAACTGAATACATCTACCCTGAATTTAATATATTGTTCCCTCAACTGAATAAATTGTTCCCTCAATTTTATATATCGTTTTAATTAAATGATTTGTTCCCTCAATTTGATAAATTGTTCCCTGAATTTAATAATTAGTTCCCTCAATTTAATCATTTGTTTGCTCAATTTAATATATTCCCTCAATTTGGTGGGGACACTTTAGTTAAACTGAGGGAACAATATAATAAATTGACAAAACAATTTATTAAACTGAGGGAACGGTTTATTAAACTGGGTGAACGGTTTATTAAACTGAGGGAACGGTTTATTAAACTGGGGGAACGGTTTATTAAACTGAAGGAACGGTTTATTAAACTGAGTGAACGGTTTATTAAACTGAGTGAATGGTTTATTAAACTGAGGGACTGGTTTATTAAACTGAGGGACTGGTTTATTAAACTGGGGGAACGGTTTATTAAACTGGGGAACGGTTTATTAAACTGAGGGAACGGTTTATTAAACTGAGGGAAGGTTTATTAAACTGAAGAAACGGTTTATTAAACTGAGGGAACGGTTTATTAAACTGAGGGAACGGTTTATTAAACTGGGGGACTGGTTTATTAAACTGGGGGAACGGTTTATTAAACTGAGGGAACGGTTTATTAAACTGAGGGACTGGTTTATTAAACTGAGTGAACGGTTTATTAAACTGAGGGAACGGTTTATTAAACTGAAGGAACGGTTTATTAAACTGAAGGAACGGTTTATTAAACTGAGTGAACGGTTTATTAAACTGAAGGAACGGTTTATTAAACTGAAGGAACGGTTTATTAAACTGAGGGAACGGTTTATTAAACTGAGTGAACGGTTTATTAAACTGAAGGAACGGTTTATTAAACTGGGGGAACGGTTTATTAAACTGGGGAACGGTTTATTAAACTGAGGGAACGGTTTATTAAACTGGGGAACGGTTTATTAAACTGAAGGAACGGTTTATTAAACTGAAGGAACGGTTTATTAAACTGGGGGAACGGTTTATTAAACTGGGGAACGGTTTATTAAACTGAAGGAACGGTTTATTAAACTGAGTGAACGGTTTATTAAACTGAAGGAACGGTTTATTAAACTGGGGGAACGGTTTATTAAACTGGGGAACGGTTTATTAAACTGAGGGAACGGTTTATTAAACTGAGGGAAGGTTTATTAAACTGAAGAAACGGTTTATTAAACTGAGGGAACGGTTTATTAAACTGAGGGACTGGTTTATTAAACTGAGGGACTGGTTTATTAAACTGAGTGAACGGTTTATTAAACTGAGGGAACGGTTTATTAAACTGAAGGAACGGTTTATTAAACTGAAGGAACGGTTTATTAAACTGAGTGAACGGTTTATTAAACTGAAGGAACGGTTTATTAAACTGAAGGAACAGTTTATTAAACTGAGGGAACGGTTTATTAAACTGAGTGAACGGTTTATTAAACTGAAGGAACGGTTTATTAAACTGAGTGAACGGTTTATTAAACTGGGGGAACGGTTTATTAAACTGAGTGAACGGTTTATTAAACTGAAGGAACGGTTTATTAAACTGAGTGAACGGTTTATTAAACTGAGTGAACGGTTTATTAAACTAAGTGAATGGTTTATTAAACTGGGGGAACGGTTTATTAAACTGAAGGAACGGTTTATTAAACTGAGGGACTGGTTTATTAAACTGAGGGACTGGTTTATTAAACTGAGTGAATGGTTTATTAAACTGAGGGACTGGTTTATTAAACTGAGGGACTGGTTTATTAAACTGGGGGAACGGTTTATTAAACTGGGGAACGGTTTATTAAACTGAGGGAACGGTTTATTAAACTGAGGGAAGGTTTATTAAACTGAAGAAACGGTTTATTAAACTGAGGGAACGGTTTATTAAACTGAGGGAACGGTTTATTAAACTGGGGGACTGGTTTATTAAACTGGGGGAACGGTTTATTAAACTGAGGGAACGGTTTATTAAACTGAGGGAAGGTTTATTAAACTGAAGAAACGGTTTATTAAACTGAGGGACTGGTTTATTAAACTGAGGGACTGGTTTATTAAACTGAGTGAACGGTTTATTAAACTGAGGGAACGGTTTATTAAACTGAAGGAACGGTTTATTAAACTGAAGGAACGGTTTATTAAACTGAGTGAACGGTTTATTAAACTGAAGGAACGGTTTATTAAACTGAAGGAACGGTTTATTAAACTGAGGGAACGGTTTATTAAACTGAAGGAACGGTTTATTAAACTGAGTGAACGGTTTATTAAACTGAGTGAACGGTTTATTAAACTGAGTGAACGGTTTATTAAACTGAGTGAACGGTTTATTAAACTGGGGGACTGGTTTATTAAACTGAAGGAACGGTTTATTAAACTGGGGGAACGGTTTATTAAACTGAAGGAACGGTTTATTAAACTGAAGGAACGGTTTATTAAACTGAGTGAACGGTTTATTAAACTGAGTGAACGGTTTATTAAACTGGGGGACTGGTTTATTAAACTGAAGGAACGGTTTATTAAACTGAGTGAACGGTTTATTAAACTGAAGGAACGGTTTATTAAACTGAGTGAACGGTTTATTAAACTGAGTGAACGGTTTATTAAACTGGGGGAACGGTTTATTAAACTGAGTGAACGGTTTATTAAACTGAGTGAACGGTTTATTAAACTGGGGGAACGGTTTATTAAACTGAGTGAACGGTTTATTAAACTGAGTGAACGGTTTATTAAACTGGGGGAACGGTTTATTAAACTGAGTGAACGGTTTATTAAACTGAGTGAATGGTTTATTAAACTGGGGGAACGGTTTATTAAACTGGGGGAACGGTTTATTAAACTGAAGGAACGGTTTATTAAACTGAGTGAACGGTTTATTAAACTGAAGGAACGGTTTATTAAACTGAGGGAACGGTTTATTAAACTGAAGGAACGGTTTATTAAACTGAGGGAACGGTTTATTAAACTGAGTGAACGGTTTATTAAACTGAGGGAACGGTTTATTAAACTGGGGGACTGGTTTATTAAACTGGGGGAACGGTTTATTAAACTGAAGGAACGGTTTATTAAACTGGGGGAACGGTTTATTAAACTGAGGGAACGGTTTATTAAACTGGGGGAACGGTTTATTAAACTGAAGGAACGGTTTATTAAACTGGGGGACTGGTTTATTAAACTGGGGGAACGGTTTATTAAACTGAAGGAACGGTTTATTAAACTGAAGGAACGGTTTATTAAACTGAGGGAACGGTTTATTAAACTGGGGGAACGGTTTATTAAACTGAAGGAACGGTTTATTAAACTGGGGGACTGGTTTATTAAACTGGGGGAACGGTTTATTAAACTGAAGGAACGGTTTATTAAACTGGGGGAACGGTTTATTAAACTGAGGGACTGGTTTATTAAACTGAGTGAACGGTTTATTAAACTGAGGGAACGGTTTATTAAACTGAAGGAACGGTTTATTAAACTGAAGGAACGGTTTATTAAACTGAGTGAACGGTTTATTAAACTGAGGGAACGGTTTATTAAACTGGGGGAACGGTTTATTAAACTGAAGGAACGGTTTATTAAACTGAGGGACTGGTTTATTAAACTGGGGGAACGGTTTATTAAACTGAGGGAACGGTTAATTAAACTGAAGGAACGGTTTATTAAACTGAGTGAACGGTTTATTAAACTGGGGGACTGGTTTATTAAACTGAGGGACTGGTTTATTAAACTGAGTGAACGGTTTATTAAACTGGGGGACTGGTTTATTAAACTGAGGGAACGGTTTATTAAACTGAGGGACTGGTTTATTAAACTGGGGGAACGGTTTATTAAACTGGGGGACTGGTTTATTAAACTGAGGGACTGGTTTATTAAACTAAGGGACTGGTTTATTAAACTGAGGGAACGGTTTATTAAACTGGGGGACTGGTTTATTAAACTAAGGGACTGGTTTATTAAACTGAGGGAACGGTTTATTAAACTGAGGGAACGGTTTATTAAACTGGGGGACTGGTTTATTAAACTAAGGGACTGGTTTATTAAACTGGGGGACTGGTTTATTAAACTAAGGGACTGGTTTATTAAACTGAGGGAACGGTTTATTAAACTGGGGGACTGGTTTATTAAACTAAGGGACTGGTTTATTAAACTGGGGGACTGGTTTATTAAACTAAGGGACTGGTTTATTAAACTGAGGGAACGGTTTATTAAACTGGGGGACTGGTTTATTAAACTAAGGGAACGGTTTATTAAACTGGGGGACTGGTTTATTAAACTAAGGGACTGGTTTATTAAACTGGGGGACTGGTTTATTAAACTGGGGGACTGGTTTATTAAACTGGGGGACTGGTTTATTAAACTGAGGGACTGGTTTATTAAACTGAGGGAACGGTTTATTAAACTGGGGGACTGGTTTATTAAACTGGGGGACTGGTTTATTAAACTGAGGGACTGGTTTATTAAACTGGGGGAACGGTTTATTAAACTGGGGGACTGGTTTATTAAACTGGGGGAACGGTTTATTAAACTGGGGAACGGTTTATTAAACTGGGGGACTGGTTTATTAAACTAAGGGACTGGTTTATTAAACTGAGGTACTGGTTTATTAAACTGGGGGACTGGTTTATTAAACTGGGGGACTGGTTTATTAAACTGAGGGACTGGTTTATTAAACTGGGGGACTGGTTTATTAAACTGGGGGACTGGTTTATTAAACTGAAGGACTGGTTTATTAAACTGGGGGACGGTTTATTAAACTGGGGGACGGTTTATTAAACTGGGGGACTGGTTTATTAAACTGAGGGACTGGTTTATTAAACTAAGGGACCGTCTCTAAATATTATATTTCTACCTCTATACTTTAATAAACTGTATCTGTGTAATACAGAGTAACGGTTACGTGGGAGAAACAGAATATGGAGACCCTCATTATCTCAGTGTGTAAGAGAACAGAGGCTCACCTAACTGCAACAGGAGATTGTCCAGACTTGTTAACCCCGTCTGTTCAGCCATTACAGCTCATCTAGCTCTGTCCTGAGGAGGGGGAGCCCCCGCTGGTCCCCAAAACTAGCACAGGCTAGCTAGAAAAACGAGGTAGCTAGCTAGCTAACGTCAGGTTTTTATTCAGTGAACTTAACCCTTTCCTTTTAACTCATTAGTTAAAGTCAACCAGTGAGAAATAACATTTAGCTACTTTAACTTCATAATAATTTAATATTGATCCTGAAAGACTGGATTATCTGATCAGGCTAATCCAGACAACGGGACGGAACTAGCTAGCGGGGTTTTCCGGCCAACCGTTAAACGGCAGTGATTAGCCTTAGTGTTATTCTCCAAAATTAGACGTTTTAATCTTTTTTCTATGTCATTAAATTCACTATTTTGACTCTGGAAAGAAAAACTATGTTATTTTTGTTGGCGTTTTCGGATTTCAGTTGTCTTTTGGTCGAACAACCAACCAAGCGCCTGGTTATGGCTGTGTTCCGAATCACTCCCTAGAGTGGCTAAAGAAATAGTGCACTACACGGCACTTAAATTTGGTGTCCCATTAATCAGAGAAAACAGCTCTCTAAATAGTTCACCGTCTCGTATGCATAATAAACACAGGTAGCTATATATCCTGGCTCGGTTTCTCTAAACAATCCCCTACATAGTGCATGAATTGTTCTCAGTAGCTCACTTTTCACTCGCTCCCTACGCCCTATTTAGAACAATTAGGGCGTAGGGAGCGAGGGAAAAGTGAGCTATTGAGAACACAACAACGGACCCACGCTTGTACGTGTTTTATTAAAATACGTCAAATTTTAATAATCAGATATTTTTTTATTGATTATTTGTGAGAGGCTTTTACACTGGGTTGGGTTACAATCTGATTTTATTGGACCTGACAGAGTTTATAATATAAGTAGGCGTGGCTACGTTGGATCTTATTGGACAGGATAGAGCTTAGAGACTCAGTGGGCGGGGAATAACGGAATCCTATTGGACAGGACAGCGGTTGGAGAACGAGTGGGCGGGGTTAAATCTGATCTGGAACAGAGGCGCATCTGCATGGCGGCTGTGTTTGGGACAGGCGTCAGTCGATGTAAATGCAGTAGATAAAGGCTTTTGGGTGTTTCCACTGAAGGCATCCGCTCGTCTGTGTGCAGGTAAGACTGTTTAGTTGTTTATATTTTGGTTCGGCTCAATGTTTGGTGCTTTTGTGCGCGGTGTTGTTTAGATAGGTGGTGGGGTGTGATTAACCGGAGAGGATCAGCTGGGAAAACAGACCCCTAGCTATCAGGGCTACAGTTTTCTAAAATCTCTAAATGCATGAAACATATTGGACTGTAGCATATTATTGGATATGCAGGCTTGAGAACAATAATTAATATTTTTTTTTACTGTGAAGTTGGATCTAAGCTGCAGGTCGTGTGTCGATTTGGCTGTAGCCCACTTGCCTTTGTTACAATGGGTCTTTATTGCTGACTTAGCCCCATCTAACGGAAAGGGTGTCGTCAAACAAAAACTTCCATATAGTGGACTAGGGTTTGCCTGCAGAAGTTATAACTAGTTGAAAAACATATCGTTTAGCATTATTTTCTGGAAAGTTGCCTCAAGCAGAACAAGAAATAAGGGTCCAGAAACTTTATGGACCCTCAGTTGGGCCTAATTTACTGATGCACTTGAATGGCACCATGTGATGTCAAATATCCCTGCTGAAAAAGACCAGCTTTTGCTTGGTGTGGTTTCAGGTGGTCTAAGCTGGTTCTTGATGGTGGCAAAAAGTTGCCCTATACTGGTGTGGTCAGTGTGGTCAGGATTAGTATGCTGGTCAACCAGCTTAGACTAACTTGGTCAGGTTGTTCATGATGGTAGACCAGCTAATCCATCCATCTCCGACAAAAACATAATTGAGTTGTAGGGATAGCTATAGTGCTTTCAATGTGTCCTCACAGTCTGTCACACCATCATGTGTCTTCTGTTAACTTCACAGGACCACCATGCATGGAAGTCACAAGTAGCCATCCATCCCTTAGCTCTCCTTTAGCTCCTGCAGAGGCTTGTTGACGCACAGGAGGAATTTTTCTAAGGGTGGAGCATGGAGCAAGTGGAGCAGTCAGGGAGAGAAAGCCCTCAGCTAACATCCATACGGTCAGATGCTTCAGAAGCCACGGTGGAGGACGGAAATGCTGGAACCAGCACCCGGAGGAAGCGCAGGAAGAGAGAGCCAAGACCAGAGTCCATCATTGTGTACCGCTCCGACACAGAGAGAGGAGATGGAGAGGAGCGTGGAGGAGATGTGGAAGGAACCGAGAGGAGCTCGGAGGAAGGGGCCAAGTTCCTCACCACCCCAACGAGCGAAGGTAATGTCATGTGCGGTCACTTGAGTCTATTTCTGTACAGCAGGCTGTTCCTTCTGAATAATTCATCCCGGGAAATGCTATGTGATGAATAAACCAGACATGTTTTAAAACCTTTTAGAGTCACAGACTCCTTCATCTCTTTATACAGATTATAAATGTACTTTATGCACTGATATTTGTGAAAACCCCTTCTGTTGCAACCATTGCTGCCAAAGATGTGCAAATGCACGCTTAAAGCTTGTCTAGTCTTGCAAATAGAATAGAAGCAGATACACATGAACCTATTGTCACCATGCCTAATGCCAAATGTGGGCTAGAGGGGTATAAAGCCCCCCAGCACTAAGCTGTGGAGCAGTGGAACTGTGTTCTCTGAAATGAGGACACTCCATCCAATACGTTTGAGAGGAAGTGGGGATGAGGTGAACTGGTGATCATCTAACATCCAGACATTTCTAACGCTCTTGTCACTAAATGCAGGCAAATCCTTACAGCAATGCTCCTAAATCTAGTAGAAAGCCTTCCCTGGACAGTAGAGACAATTACTCCAACAGGATATTTCTTTATTTATTTTTTAATACCATGAATGAGCAGGTGTCCCAATACTTTTGTCCATATTGGGTAGCTGAGTTCACTAAATACAGTACATTTTTCTCTTTCTATTTATTTCCAGGAGCCTGGAACCTACCTCCAGATAGCCGCTATGTGACGCTAACGGGCACAATCACACGTGGGAAGAAAAAGGGCCAAATGGTGGACATTCATGTAACACTAACTGAGAAAGAGTTGCGTGAGATGGCCAAGTCCAAAGAGCGCCTGGACGCTGAATGTGAAGCAGGGAAAGGAGCCAAGCGCTCCTGTGGTTTGGGGTTTTGTCAGGGTCCTCACGTGGTGCTGTGGAGCCTCTCTTGTGCTCCCATAGTCTTCCTCCTCTCCTTCATTACCTCGTTTTACTACGGCACACTCACCTGGTACAACGTGTTCCTGGTGTACAACGAGGAGAGGACGTTTTGGCACAAAATCACCATTTGCCCGTTTCTCATCATCTTCTACCCCATGCTCATCATGGCAGTGTCTTTGTCTCTGGGGTTGTATTCAGCTGTGGTGCAGGTGTCCTGGGCGTTTAGTGAGTGGTGGCTATCGGTGAAGGACTTGGAGAAGGGTTTCTGCGGCTGGGCCTGTGGGAAGCTGGGGCTGGAGGACTGCTCTCCATACAGCATTGTAGAACTTCTCGACTCGGACACCATCTCTGGGAGCCTGCAGGGAAAAGGACTAGGAGAGTGTGTGCAAACGTCCTCTGTGTGAAAGCCTGTGTCCCTGAATAGATTTGTGCTGGTAGATAAGACCAACTAGTTAGTCCTGGTGGTGTTTAGAGTTAGTTTATATGGGTCGTCTTATTTATTTTTATGACCTTTTAAGAATACGTAGCCATATACCCCACAATCACCGGTCTGTCAGTGAGAGAATGGTCTTTGTGAGCGTCATTGTTTGGTGTTATTTTTAGCTTTTAGCCACTAGCTTCCTAAAACACTTATCCAACGCCTTCTTTCTCTGTAATTTGATTTGAATAGAACATTGTTTTCTTTCACTGCCACTTGTGTTTTTGTTTTTTCTTCTATCATGTATATATACTTTTTATCCATGTATTTATGCTATTTATTTCTCTTTATTTATTTATTTTTATGAATTGCATGTCTGGATTATTCACAGTTGTTGCCAGGAAATGCTTTTCCCTATCAAAGCCCATGCTGGCTAAAATATGAGGAAAAGGCTTTTGATAATCCCTAAAAGCAAAGGCCACATATCATGTATCAGTTCTGATGTCAAAAAGAAAATAGTTTTTTGGTGAGGAGCTTTGTGAAAATTATAGTACACTACTTGTTTTTGTATTAATTGGTGATTATGTATTTTCAGAATATGATTAAAATGTTGTTTTTGCACAGATTTGTTTTGAAGGTTGTGACACTATATACTTACAAAAATAACCATTTTAAAATAACACTCCTGACATGAACATATGCAATTCACATTTAGTTTTGCATGGTATTATACCATGTTTAGTAATGCGTGTATGTGTAATAATCCATGTTTGGGATTTAAATAGTGGAGGAGAAATGACTTATGATCATTCTTTTCGGTAAAAGTAGAACGAAGTCGAGCTGGCCTCTACAAACCTAATTATTTGTTTGCATTCAGATGAGTCTTAAGTATGAGAGTAAAAATAAATACCCTCTTATATTTCATATAACAGCATTTACATGTGACATATAGCTTAATTTTTGATTTTCAAAAGAATAATTTACAATAACCCATTTTCCATCCATGCTGTGAAATGTTTAAAGAGTAAATGCCATTTCAGGAAGGGATTTCTGGACTAGCTGAGTATTTTCCTCTGATAATTGGTCTAGATGGCGGTGGGCGGGGTAAAGTTATTATTAATATTATTGACTTCTTAGTATGATATTTTGTTGGTTTATATGTTGCATTTTGTTGGAAGATGACAGGAAAGTAAGAATTAGGTATTTTAACTAAAATTATACGTTATATTATGCTTTATATGACCAGGTACATGAAGTAAACACTTCAATTGTTATAAGGATAATGTTATAATAATCCCTTTAAAATAACATGTACATTCTGCTTACAAGCTTACTCTGCTCTTACTCTACAAAAACATGAACCGAAGTAACTGGTCATCAGCAAAAAACAGCACGTGTACACTGGTATGCTGGTCAACCAGCACCACACCATCATATAGACCAATTTAGACCAGCATGGAACAGATGCAGGTGTAAGTACTGATGTAAAAAAAAAAAGTATCAACAAATACAGGGCAGCATAAATTTAAAGTCTTGAATATCCAAGAAAAGGAGCCAACAAATACTCAGACCTCTGCTTAACTGACCAACCAATAGCTTTAGGGAATATGAACAGTGTTAATGCATGGGGTGTGTAATACAAATGACTTAATACAATACGTTTTATAGTACCATTTAGATCATTCTAACAATAAGACTTTCAATAAACATCAGCAAAGAGCTGAAGCTCGCCTCCTCTTGTTGAGGAACAGCAGACCAGCAGGCTCGGCTCTAGTGGAGCTGAGAACTTTTCCGGGAGGAACACTCTGTGTCGCGTCCGCGTTTCCACTCCGGACCCATAACAGTGTAAAACCGGCGGGATGGCGAGAGCGTCTAAGGTAGTTCAAGAAACGAACTAAACAGCGCCTTTTTAGAGAGATTAATAAAGACAGTTATGATGTAGAAAACATGGTAACACCTGTGCAGTTTAATGTGCATGTTGTTTTTGTGTCGAACGATTGCAGAAAAAGACTTAATAGACTCAGTATCTTCTGAGCTCACTCGCCGCTCCTCCCGTCTGTCCGTCTGTTGATGTTCTGCCGGTCATTAAACCAGGTTAACTGAGACAGAGCAGCTTTAGACGTTTATACTTTCTTTAGCTTTAATCTCGTTATTTGTAGAAGATTATTATACATTTATTTCTGGGAACTCAAGACATTTTTTGGGTTAATTTAATTGCGTTTTAAGGTGGACTGGTTAATTCATAACGTCTTCAGACTTTTAATAAGACAGTTTTAGGTTTGTTTAGATAGAAAATGTTACGTTTTCATTTATTTATTATTTTAAATGTTTAATTTAACTTCACTTTACGTTTGTTGTCTGCATTGTCATTTATTTTCGAATTAATTGCATATTAATATGTATATATTTAATATATTTGCTTCCTTTTCCTTCTTTAACTACTAGCCTAGAGATATTATTATTATTATTATTATAGATCATTTTAAATATAGGTTTTTAGTTATGTGTTATGCTTAGATGTGCTTTACAAAATAGCTCAGATGATAGTGAGACGAGTCATTGGTCATTTTTCAGTTTTAAGTTTGTTAGGACGCTTATTAATCATTATAAGAGATTATTATTTGTGGATATGATCATGATTATTAATACTGTAAATGCTTTAGGATGTAACACCTACAGTTCAACTCTTTTAGTGGACTAGCAGCTTGTTTGGAAACCCTAGACATGTCTAAACTTGCCTGTTCACTCGCTGGTAAACTGTGCAGCACCACCTAGTGTTGAACAGGAGGAACTTCTTGTTTGCCTTGTTTTTGTTTAGCCACACTAATCATTATTTTTTTTTCCTACAAAGGTTTTAAAGAATAGGATAAGCATCTTTGCCCAACCATGAGTAGAAATTTAAGATTCTCCCTTTTTTTTATTTTTTTTATTAAAGCATCTGGAGTTCAACCTCAAGCAAAGACTTCAACACAAATGTTAAATTCACTTTTACGCATTCAGTGTCTTTACACAAAACCTATCATAGAAAGTGTAGGATCTGTTCGTTCAGATGACTACCTGCCTTTATAAGGAGTTTATTATAGATGGTTCCTGGCCATTAATAACGCAACACGTCTCTAGTGTAGGTTAAATCCAGATAATAATAATATAAAAAAAAAAAGGTCAAGGTGCATGTATTTGTCACTGTACAGTGTGTCCTCTGCATTTAACCCATCTGTGGTAGTGACCACACACACTAGGGGCAGTGAGTACACACACCCAGAGCGGTGGGCAGCCAACTCCAGCGCCCGGGGAGCAGAGAGGGTAAAGGGCCTTGCTCAAGGGCCCAACAGTGGCAGCTTGCCGAGCCCAGGAATCGAACCCACAACCCTGTTATCGATAGTCCGGTGCTCTAACCGCTGAGCAACCACTGGTTACTCAGTTATCGCGAAATATTCACTTTATGGATAAAGGTATTGGTTGGTGTGGGGCAACAGATAACACCACAACTGGTCAGTGAGCTACCTCAGCATTTGGTATACTGGGGTTTGATTCCCAGTCTGACTATACTGCCCCACACCAATAAGGGTCCTTGGGCAAGACTCCTAACACTACATTGGCCCACCTCTGTAATACGAGTAACCTTGTAAGTCGCTCTGGATAAGAGTGTCAGCTAAATGCCATAAATGTAAGTGTAAGTATTGGGACACCTCATTTGTAATTTCTTCAAAATCAATGGTGTTAAAATAGTTTATCCTGATTTTGATGGAGTAACTGTGTGTACTGTCCATGTAAGGCTTTCCTTATTGCTGTGAGGATTTCATTTGATTTCATTCAGTGACAAGAGAGTTAGTGAGGTCAGTATGTTGGATGATTGACACCGCTCCTCATCCCCTGATCCCCAAATCCTCCCACTCCTGACATTAGGCATGGTTCCAATAGGTTCATGTTTATCTGCTCCTATTCTGTTGGCAGTGCTTCTGTACAGGGACTAGACAAGCTGTGTGTGTGCATTTACACGTCTGTTTCAACAATGGGTACAACTTAAAGTAGCTTAATGCATTTATTAGAAGAGGTGTCTACAAACATTTGGACATATAGTGTAGCTCTGCTCACTAATTTCTGTCCCTCTGTCTCTTTCTGTCTGTAGTCCGCTTTGGTGCTTTGCATGGATGTGGGCTTCTCCATGAGCAACTCAGCTCCTGGTCAGGAACCCCCATTCGAACAAGCCAAGAAGGTCATTCAGAAATGTATCCAGCGGCAGGTATGTTGCTTTATCTGAATATATTATTCCATGTTTTTGCTTATTCACAGTCTCTGCAGGGAATCTGAGCATGACTTTGCAACTGTTACAGGTTTTTGCTGAAAACAAAGATGAGTTGGCTGTGGTCCTTTTTGGTACAGACAACACAAAGAATCCTCTGGCCCAAGATGGCCAGTACCAGAACATCTCCATACATCGACATCTGATGTTGCCAGACTTTATACTGCTGGAGGAAATTGCAAATGAGCTGCAGCCTGGTAGTCAGCATGCAGACTGTATCCTTTCTGAGGTCTCTCACCAGATGACACGGGGTTGAAACATAAATCTTAATAATCTTTAAGAGTCTTCTAAATTCAGCCATAAAAGATATAGACTATCAGTGGACTCAATGATGGCTGGTTTGAATCCTGGGTCGTGCTGCTTGCCATCGGCAGCCGGAGTCCAGGAGAGCACAATTGGCCTTGCTCTCTTAGGGGTGGGTTGATGGCAAGTCCTCCCACATCACTTCTAGCATGATGTTGGTCAGCACAGGCATCTGTTAACTGTTGTATCGCAGCTGGAGAGGTGCGGTTTCCTCCGAGTGTGCTGGCTGCCTGGCAGAGGATTGCTGACTTCACATGTGTCAGAGAATATATGCTAGACAGCACAATCCTAGTGTTGGGGGTATTGCTAGTGATAGGGGGAGTTCACATGAATGGGAATTGGGTAATTGGCCTTCCTAATTGTGTACACACACACAAACACAGTATTGACAGTATTGAATCCGTGACTCTGTAATTAACAGGGCTTGACGCACTTGTTGTTTGCATGGATCTTCTGCAAAAAGAAACGATGTAAGGGTATTTACTACACAATTTCTCCTTCAATTGACTATATTTTATATACAGATATATTTCCTGATTTTTGCATGATGAACCTACATGATGTGTTTTTAGGGGGAAGAAGTATGAGAGGCTGAATATCGCTCTGCTCACTGACCTCAACACACCAACCTGCGCTGATCAGCTGGATATCATCATTGGGAACTTGAAAAAAGCTGGCATTACTCTGCAGTTTTTGTGAGTCTTTTTTAATGATTCAGCACAGACATTTTGCTGGCATCACCACTTATTTTAAACAGCATTGACTTCCTTAGTTATGTCTAATTTGGAAATCTGAGTTGACCTCTTCAGTTGCATCGTCCTTAATCATGCTTTGTATGTTTGCTCTTTAGTTTGCCTTTCCCTGCAGATGCTAATGAAGAGGCTGATGGACGGGGAGATGGAGCAGGTCCAAGGCATCCACACCAGGGGGGAAAAGGCCTGAGTAGGGAACAAAAGCAGGGCCTGGAGATGGTTAAGCAAGTCATGGCCTCTCTTGATGACGAGGATGCCTTGGACGAAGTCTATACCTTCAGGTGCAGAGGATCATGAAAATGAGGCTGACAGAGCCATTGCAAAATTAAGCCATTGTAATTAGTTAACATTTAGTTTTATGTTAAATAAGTTTGATGCTCTGCAGGTTAAGTCCCAGAAAAAAAACTCTGAGCTGTTGTGTTTGTTGAGCAGTGATGCTGTGGAGAAGCTGTCCATGTTTAAGCGCATTGAGAGGCGGCCCATGGCCTGGCCCTGTCAGCTCACCATTGGCAGTTCCCTTTCCATCCGGATCATTGGATACAAAGCTGTAAGTTCTGGCAGGGTTTACAGCAATTTAACACACTTAAGTGATACAGAGAGAGCAGTTAATGGATTATAAAAGGCAGATACAGAAGTACGCTAGTACTGTCTATGCTGTCTAGGTGTGTGAGGAGAAGGTTAAGAAGTCCTGGGCTGTGGTGGATGCTGAGAGTCACCTGAAAGACGACGTGAAAAGAGAGACGGTCTACTGCCTCAATGATGACAACGAGACTGAAGTGCAGAAAGATGACACTATTCAAGGTGATATCAGGGAACTGTGGGCACCAAACTCTGTGGCTGCTTGCTTAGGGAGTTTAAAGTTAGTAGGCTATTACCCTTCTTTATGGATTTTACTTTGCACAGGGAATTAAATGAATTACAGTGCTTCACTTGATTTGGATGATAGCATTACAGTATTACAGTAGTACTTATTTAACCCTAGTTTCTTTAAGCCCCAGACAACTCAGTGCTTGTTTTTTAATTAGGTTAACCTTGCTCTTTAAAGTATGCCCTGTGAATAACTTTTCAATAACCAATAAATTACTATAGATTTTGGCTACAGCCCACATTACCCCCAGTACCCCCACCAATCCCAAAGCTGTTGTGGTTTATACTTGTAATAGTCAAAGTCAACTTTATTGTAAAAACTGCAATATGTACAGGACCTAGAGAGGATTGAAATTAGGTTGTTCTCAGACCCATGGTGCAGAAATAATCATTAAAAAACACCTAAGCATAAAAATGTGGTGTCCTGCGGTGTCCCACTGTGTTAGAATTGTTGCGAAAGCTAATTTACAAGCAAAACTAATCAAACCCAAAAGCTATCACATTTACTCATCTTAGTCATTCATTTTCTTTGTTTGTCTGTCTACCTACCCATAGACCCGATAGAGTTGGGTTCCATCTTACCTCCTGCACTGTTTAGTTCGAAAATGACTAATGAATCAGGCTTGGAGGCTTGATAAAAAAAAGTATTATTATTTTTTATATATATATATATATATATATATATATATATATATATATATATATATATATATATATATATATATATATGTGTCTTTTCAGATGTAATCATTGGGGTTTGGGGTTTAGTACAAACTCTAATATTTATATGTATACTGCATCTCCATAATTAAATCCCACTGCATGATTAAATTCAACTTCTAGTTTTGTTCAACTCTCATGTTCTTCATCAGGTTTTCGTTATGGTAGTGACATTGTCCCGTTCTCTAAAGTGGACCAAGACCAGATGAAGTATAAGTCGGATGGAAAGAGCTTTGCTGTACTTGGCTTTGCCAAGCAGGAGCCGGTAAGTGTTTCACCACTAGATGGAGCACTTTCTCAGCAAACCAGAATATTTTAGATTGGTGGTTTCCAGTTGGTTTTCTGGGCCCCTACAGACGGTCTGCATTCCTATATGTTGTGAATTGGGATGGGGTAAAAATGTGGACCCTCTGAGGAGCCACATTTGAGAACCACTTTTCCTGATGGTGTCAAATTTTAAAAGGATTCTCACTTTCTTGATCCACACCAGTATGAATGGGAAGTGTTCCAATTTGATTAACATGAGGGTTCAGTGTGTAATGCATGTGTCAGCTACATAAACAAATAGAACATTTCATACAGTAGGTGTATTTTTGCCTTTGTTTTTTCTTTCCAATACAGATTAATCGTCATCATTTCATGGGCACCCAAGTCATTAAGGTTTTTCCTGCTAAAGAAGATGAGGTGAGAAGATTTGATTTGAGAATTGAAGTAAAAAAAAAGCTAGTAGCTTTACTGCTTCTCTACTTCTATCTGTTGTTGTGCAATGGATAATATTTATAACAGATTATGCCTAGTTTTAGAGCAAAATGCATTTTCAGTAATTAAGTTCGGGTCTAATGTGTGTCTGTTAAACATTACTTTAGCCTCTGTTTCTGTATTGTTGTTTGTGTGTGCGATCAGCATGCAGCTGTTGCCCTCTCTGCTCTGATCCGTGCACTGGACAGTCTAAATATGGTGGCTATTGTTCGCTATGCTTATGACCGCCGCAGCAACCCACAGGTTGGAGCTGCTTTTCCTTGCATCAAAGAGAAATATGAGGTACGTGTGTGTGTCATACTGAAATGCTGTATATATGCTAAATGTCACTGATACGTTGGGAGTCACATCCTCTGTTTCCTCTGGTGCCCAGTGTCTGATGTATGTCCAGTTACCGTACATGGAGGACCTCCGTCAGTTTGCGTTCCCCTCCTTGGAGAACAACAAGAAGTTTGCTCCCTCAGGTGTGGATTTTGATGGGCTTGTGGATTTCTTTTGGGCAAGATAATTTAGTTATTTATTTAATTATTTATTATTATTATTATTATTATTTTTTTATAATAATTTATAAAATGTGCCTGTGTGTATCCTCATGTTAATAAGGCAACATGGAAAGTTTGCCCAAGTGAAGACATTCTGTTTTCTACTGTGGACTTACTCTGTGGCAGAATTGTGTCAAAAATAAGCCAGAAATTAAGCTCTTTACAGCTAAACAAAGCTTTTAATTGTGTTTATTT
The DNA here is from genome assembly GCF_030463535.1 of Salminus brasiliensis. NCBI lineage: Eukaryota > Metazoa > Chordata > Actinopteri > Characiformes > Bryconidae > Salminus > Salminus brasiliensis. The sequence goes on along the minus strand of NC_132885.1, from coordinate 10,204,402 downwards.
CTTTTCTTAGGGAAGTGTTACAAATAACAGTTTGTGTAGTGCAGTGTAGTGGGCAATCCCGCTGCCCTCCATGCAGCAGACTGGGGTTCGGTTCCTACCTGGGCAAGCAAACTGCTTTATACCATTAATAATCCTTGATTAAGACTCCTAATACTCCCTCCATGTAGCTCAGTAACATGTAAAACTTGCTTCGAAGTTCAAAGGGAAACATTACCTTGTGAGAGAGTTATAAAAAAAAAAAAAAAAGATATAATAAATAATAAATAAAATGTTGACCTGAGATTCAGCATCTTACCAAAGGTTGTGTAGACAGCTGACTGATGATCTGCAACTGCATACCTCAGTAACACATACAAGTTGCTTTAGGTACGAGCAGCTGCCAAATGCTATAAATGTAAAAAATAAAAGCAAAAGAAGTTTGACTTTCAATGCCAAATTTCAATAAATCGAGAGGCATTTCAAATTCATCAAGTTCAAGAGACACCAGACCCTGATCAGCATCTGAAACCAAGACGTGGAGATCTAATGATGGTATAATGAAAGTCTTCTACAATGCTGGTAATCCTGTCCTAAAACCTTTCACAAATGCAGGTTTACCTCTCTGTCCCCAGAGGCTCAGTTGTCAGCAGTTGATGCTCTCATTGACTCCATGATGCTGGTGGAGGAGGGTGACGATGGAGAAAATGAGGACATTTTCAAAGTCAACCACATCCCCAACCCACAGTTCCAGAGGCTTTTCCAGGTAGGAGGTCCAGACAGCTTATTTGCTGCATGCATTTGCAGACTTTTGCCTCAGAGCAGTCAGAGTCAGAAACTGCTTTTGCTTTTCTAGACACAGATGAATCATAATTATGGCCTGCGTTGAGAATAAACAGCAATGAATTTAGTCCAAAACTGCATTTATTGTATTTATGGAAAAGCAGATCTGTTTGAGCCAGAAGCTCCAAGAGCCAAGCCCTAATTCCACTTGAGTACTGACACAAATATAGTATACCTCAGTTTTAGATATGGAATTTGAGACATGCCTTAAAAATGTGATATTTGTGTAGAGGACTCCTACATTAGGACTTACTGCTTTTCTTTTGGTCATTACCCCAGTGCCTACACCATCGGTGTGTGAACCCAGGTGCCCCCTTGCCCCCTATAGACCCGTGGCTAAAGAGGATACTAGACCGGCCCCAGGCTGTCTCGGCCCGCTGCCAGGCCCCCCTGCAGGAGATGAAAAAATGTTTCCCCCTGAAGGAGGTGGTGCGGAAGAAGGAGCAGAAGACTAGTGTGGACGTGTTTGGGAGTGGGTAAGAATCTCTTCAGTCAGCAAGAAAGGCGCTGGCCTAATGTGTGAGAGACGAGTTGCATTGCTAAGCACTAACGGTAATTCAGCTTTAAAGCTCCTTCTTAGTCTGAGGATGGGTTTCATTTATATTCAGGAAAGAAGCTTGACTGATGTTCCAGACACAAACAAAGACAAGTCTAAGACAAGTCCTAGACTAAACTCAAGTTTTTAAAAGGGACACTGCTTTGGATGTTACATAGAAGTGGATGTAACTCATGACAAGCCTGTTTTTTTAAAGACTTATGTGCTTTAATTTGCTCTCTGGGCTTAGAAATCAGTCTGCTGATTTTTTTTTTATTTTTTATTTTTTTTCCCTCTTTCTGAAGTGAGGAGCCAAATGCTAAGAAGCTCAAAATGGATGAAGACGACAAGTTCAATCTGGCTGAGATTTCAGAGGGAAACATTACCTCGGTGAGAGAGTTAAACAAGCAGCCTACCTCATGGTTGTGTAGACTGATTAAACTGATTGTAAACTGATTGATGAACTGTGTTAATGAATGAATGAATGAAATTACAATAAACTTTTCCCGTTTTAGGTCAATAAGGATTCCCAAAGTTATTTCTATTTGCTAAATGCCAGAATAATGAGAGAGGGATTTTTATGGCAATTTTTATTACTTTCTTCAATGTCAAAAGTTTACACTAAGTAAATCATAAAAACACTAAGATTATTATGCCTTTAAACAATTTGGCACAGCCCATATGATGTCATTTCTTTGGAAGCTTCTGATAGGTTTAATGGCAACATCTGAGTTAATTAGAGACACACCTGTGTACCTTAAAATACATCCACCTAAAACACACTGCTTCTTTGTGTAACATCATGGGAAAGTCAAAAAGAAATCAGCTACGATATCAGGAAGAGAATTGTGGACTCGCACAAGTCTGGCTCTTCCTTAGTTGCAATTTCCAGATGCCTGATAGAGCCTCGTTCATCTGTAAAAACAATTATATGCAAGCACAAACAGGATGGGAATGTCCGGCCGTCATACCGCTCAGGAAGGAGACAGGTTCTGTGTCCCGGAGATGAACGTGCTTCGGTCCAAAATGTGCCCAAATCAACCCAAGAACAAAAGCTAAAGACCTTGTGAAAATGCTGGCTGAAGCTGGTAAAGCATGTGCGAGCAAGGCGGCCTACAAACTTGGCTCAGTTACACCAGTTCTGTCAGGAGGAATGGGTAAAAAATTCTGCCAACTATTGTGAGAAACTTGTGGAAGGATATCCAAAACGTTTGACCCAAGTCATACAGTTTAAGGGCAATGATACCAAATACTATTGAAATGTATTTAAACTTTTTACTTTAAAAAATCCCTCTCTCCTTATTAATAATAAGGATAATAATTTTGGTAATCCTTTTTGACCTAAAACTGGAATAGTTTATTCTAATTTCATGTCAGACAGAGAGAAAAATGCATATGTGTCTTTTCATATAGTGTATGTAAACTTCTGGTTTCAATTTCATCTACCAGAGGCAGTTTATATCTGCACGATATCGTTTATTTTACTCCAATCTCGGATACTCTGAGTGCATTATTATCATGACGTGTGATCATTGATTTCGGGTTTATTCTGGTGAGAATACCTGTATTTATATGGTTTTTGTTTTTTAATATTGCACTATATATCGCAGAATATTGCAAGGTGTCCAATATCGTACAGCCTTATTTTAAACACATAACTATTCCTGGAGCCCTGGTTGATCAGATTTGTGACATGATGGTTATTAACCAAAGTGAATTTAAAATATTTAGTTTTCAAATTTATTTATTTATTTATTTATTTATTTATTTATTTATTTATTTAACTTCTCATTGTTGAGCCTATGTGAGATACCAGAAACCTCACCAGGAGTAAGAGTATCCACCATAGTAGTTGTTGACAACCAGTGCAAGTAGGAACTGCAACTCATGCAAACACTGGACCTCATTTGCTTCTCTGAGTAAAAGTTTGATCCATCACCTCTCATCAGGTGTCTAATTGAATTCAGAGAACTTTAACTAAACCCAGATCAGCATTTATACACTGAGAGGTTTGATAAATATGAGCCATTTTTAGAATTAGGGAGATGTGCCAAAAAAACTGCTCATTCAAGCTACATTAGCATCTGTTGGTTACATTTGACTAGTCAAGAAGAGAGTCAGCATTAGCTAAAACTGACACCGAAACAGAACATAAAAATGAATACAACCATAGATGTTTAACAGGCTGACTTGAATTTTTAAATGAGCTTATTTGCCAGTTCTTACCAATGTTTTAGAAATTTCTTTATGGCTTAATATGGCATAATTCCTTAATATGCATCCTTGTTATGTTACTTCTGAAGGTTGGTAGTGTGAACCCTGCAAAAGACTTCCGGGTTTTAATTCAGCAGAAGACAATTCCTTTTGACCAAGGTAAGATTTAAATGCACGGTTTTTATGTTTTTGAGTTTTAAAAATGGTCTTTTATTATTTGGGAACTTTGTACCTTGTACTTTGAACTGTCTATGAAAAAGGTAGACAACAAGGGCTGGAGTCAGGTGTACGCTGTAGCGCTTTAGTTAGTTAGAAGAACCTTTTGCCCTTTTTATTGTGTAGTCATAGTCTGATGACGGTTCTTAAGATGACTAAAACAGAATTCTACAATTTTCCTTTCTAACATTGTTTCATTTTCACATTTAATGTCTAGCTGTCTAGCTTATTATTCGTCCAAGGGAATATTAAATGAGGCAAATGTATTATTCCCTAATGAATAATATGACACATCATTTTATTCTGCACTGTTCTTTACTGTAGGGCTATACATAATTGTACATTAATTGTACATTAAATATCTCAGTTTTTCACATTTCTTGTGTTCCATCTGATCTCATCTGCATAAATCATCCATAATAGCACACAACAAACGAGCCCTGAAACAGATCACAGAAGTTTCTTATTGTACGGTGGGCCTGCTGCCCGGTCGAAATGGAAAAACACGGGTGGCCACAAGCAGTGAATCACTAACACTGTCTCTAGCTGCTGAATCACTAGCTATTGAAATGTATCTCTGTTGATCACAGCTGCTAATCGCCTTCACATTGTGAGCAGAAATAACTGCAATTGTCACCTTTGTCATAATGGTGCCGCTCTACTGTTTGGCTCTTGTCTTTCTGTCCCCATGACTCTCTTTGTTTTGGGCCCTTGACAGCATGTGAGCAGCTAACCCACAGGATGGAGCAGTTGCTGGGCAACAGGAGCACTGACTACTACATGAAGACCATCACCTGCATCCAGGCCTTCAGGGAGCAGTCCGTAAAGGTGAATGCTCAATTAAAGCTCAGTATTCAATTAGGGCTTACATAATGATCAATTACTGCCAGCCAGTAGCTGAACTAACGCACATGCATTTTTAGCAGGCTCACTAGAATTTATTGCTAGGTGCTCCAATCCAAGACCAATATTTCTGTGGATTCTTAAAATCTGAAAATAGATATCAGATTTAAATTTTTCTACTTTTAAATATATTCAGTTCTGAGATGCTTATGTGCTTTTAGGCCAGGTTTAAAAGCGTCACTGTGTGCATAAAACAAAACTGGAGTTTATGAATAGACACTATATATATATAATGGCCATTTGGGCCATTTCTATTGGTCTATTCGTCATGCAATTGCGACACAATGTTGCAAGGAAAATTAGTGTTTTTAAACTGTAAAATATTTTACTATATATAGTAAAATATTTTACAGTTTAAAAACACTAATTTTCCTTGCAACATTGTGTCGCAATTGCATGACGAATGGACCAATAGAAATGGCCCAAATGGCCTTTTTAACCATTTAAAATGTAAGTTTTCCTTCTCCTGTGAAGTTATTGTTTTGGAAATACAATATTCTGACAGCAATTATATGACTATTGTTGATTTTCAGCCAGCAAATACATCTGAATAATAATAATAATCATCATCATCATCATTATCATAATCATCTTTATTATTGCTATATTTAATGTTATGTGCATTGTGAGGTGGAAATTGTATCATTGTTCACTGATTTAAAAACTTACATTTCTTGTGAAACTTATTTGGAGTTCTTGCATTCATTCTCCTGCTTATGTTGGTGTAACAATCACTACTGTCCAGGGAAGGCTATGAGAATTTGATTGCACTCAGCGGCAAGAGCAATAGTAAGGTCAGGATGCTGGATGATCACCACCCCACCTTATCCCCCAACTCCCAGACTTTGCACAGAAGTATTGGATGGTACACCATAATTTCAGAGAACACAGCTCCTCTGCTCCACAGCTTAGTTCTAAAGGGGCTTTATACTCCCACAGCCCATGTCTGTTTTTAGACATGATCCCAGTGAATTCATGTTTATCTAGTCCTAGTCTGTTGATTTCTCTACAAGAACTAGACAAGCTATGTATGTGCATTTGCTCATCTGTGTCAGCAGTAAGCATTTAGTGTAACTGTACAGCAGGTAAAGGTAACAATTAATGCTTTAACCGGAATCGTCTCTAGAATAACGCAAACGGCAAAGGCCATTTGTAGCCTGCCCTCTTTTATAATCGGGGCCAACAAATGAGCCATTTCTGTAACGAGCACTCGAATGAAGCACAGGAATTGTCCTTCAGAGTGCACTAAACGCTCGGATGTTCCTGACGACTGTTCTCAGTTTCCTAACAAAGCACTGATGTTCTCACAGGCTGGCACATAATGACCATTTACACTTAGAGTTCTGTGACTATGTACTGAAATGTGTTAATCGCAGTTAATAATCATTATCACAACATTAGTCCAAGCAGTTGCAGTGATCACTTTATTATTACACGTCCCTAGAAGATTGCTAGTGCTGGATGCTTGTAATGCTTGTGCTTCCAAAAGGGCATCGGCACTGCAAAAGTCCAGCTTTCTAATGATGTTTTAATTAATTGATGTTACATTTATACATATATAATTAATGTTCATATTTGTTGTGCTGTTGGGTTATCAGTATGAAATTTTGAATTTGGTATTCAACTCTAAAGCCTGTTAACATCAGATTTTACCCTCCCTAGGCTTCCAATGCAGAACTTTTCAACAGCTACATGCAGTCTCTGAAGAGGAGCGTTCCAGACCGTAATCTTCAGGATTTCTGGGATCTGCTTGTTCAAGGTTTGTATAAACAAGAGGGTTTTTTTATTTACTGAATCATTAGCCAACTACATTGGTGAATAACACAGCTCTCTGTTTGCAGATGCTCTAACATTAATCAATAAGGACGAAGTGGAGAGCAGCACAGTCTCCAAACAAGAAGCCGAGCAGGTGCTTAACATGCTTTCAGTGTTTCACTCTTCTCTGGTGCCCAGAAACAAAATGTTACTCAGTGAGTTATTGGGTTCAGTACTCTGCCATGTGTATGTTTACTTTTAACTAAAGGAGTTTTTATCTCCCTAGTTTTTGATGTCCGAGGAGAAAGAGGAGGAGGCAGCTGCTCCGTCCCAGGACGACGGAGGAGATGTGGATGATTTGGTAAGCATGGTTGTTGATGCGAGGAGTGTTTACTCTGAAGCTTTGTACTGTGGTATATTCATACTGCGCCTTTTCTGATCTGTACTTATCTTTCTTTACACAGCTGGACATGATGTGAACAACCATCTCACATTTTCCCTTTGTTCTGCCTTTGTTCCTCTCTTGTCTGGGCACCTGTTGTTTTCTAGATTATGTTATAAGAACAGGGATGCTTATCTTTCGAATAATAATTTCACAATTTAGATTGTTGCCTTTTGGCCGCAGTCAGGTATGTATTCATAAACACTGTTTCTTTATGAATGTATTTTAATGTTTTGAGTTTTTTGGTTTGTTTGTTTTTGTGTGTTGTTTCGATCCAAACATGTTTACCACCAATTATAAATAAATAAATAAATTTAAACATTCCAATATTGTTTTATATATATATTTTTTGTATCCACTGCAATCCATTCATGATGTAATCCCCTTATTGAAACACTTCGGTCCTGTCATCAATTTTTGAAAAACATGGACACTCTAGCTTATTAGCTTATTAAAACTAGGTTAATGATCCAGTCATCTTAATTTTAGCCATGTTAAAGTAGTTTTGCTACTACTTTGCTAAGTCAGTAAAACACATCTCCATTATATATTATACATATGGAAACCTTCATTGCATCTACCTGGTGAATGGAGATCTTGATTTTTTGATCTTGATTATTTCTTCACTGTCAAGAGCTTTGATTGGTTATCAAAAATGTTTTTAGCTAATCAGCTTTTACTATTTCTTATGGTGAATCAAACCGCTTTCATTCCTCAGTTTTTGAAAGCTTTGGTCTTGTTTTACCCAACCTATCCTGGCTCTGGTCAGGAGTGAGAAGTGTTCTTCATGCTGGTAGGTGGATTGGCTATGCTAATTTGCCCCCAAGTGTGAGTGAATGGTTGCATGTGGTACCCTGTGACGCACTTGCACTCCTAGCGTCCAGTGGTTCCAGCTAAGCTCTGAAACCATCATGACTCTGACCAAGACATGCAAATTTGAAGATGAAATTATATCAGTCATAGCTTGCCGCACTTCCTAAGCTGTCAGACACCGACAACACACTCCAAGAGCACATGTAAAACATATAATCAAGACTAGCTCTTGAGTGCATTTGAATGAGCACACCTGTTTAATTAGAGACAGCTGCAGAGCCTGTTTGCTGCTTTGGGTACACTAAAAGAGCTTTAAGATTTGCTGATTAAAACAATATGAATGCTTTTAACACTACCACTGTACTTTAAAGCTACATAGGCAGTGTAGGCCTCAGGTCAGCTTGTTGTTGCAACTGTTCATGAATCCATAGTGTCGAAGACACTTTTTGGATACATGACGTGGCTTGCAAAGGACGGTGGTTGTAATCAACACTGTACAGAATGGTAAGTGACAAAGTTCATTGTGCAAAATTGTATCATAATATACTTCTCTGAGTATATATTATTGTGGGTATCATCAGTCTTCAACAGTGATCAACTTAAAACAACAAAAGTAAAAAAAAGAAAGGTTGAATTGCAGCCCATTATGCCACGTCATTTTATATATGTATAAATATATGTTTATATGTTATATGTTTATTTTGGTTTCCAAAATAGGCGGGGGCACTGGTCACACCTGCACATCCACCCAGGTTAAGGGGAGGGGTGCTTCAAGTAGGCCTAGGGATAGTGCCAGTGCGATCAGCCAACTTTGTTAATGAGCAGTAATACATAAAATACATTAATAAATTAATTCTCACCAATTTTTATATATAATTTTTATATAATTTTTATTTTTAAATAAAATAAGTTACCATATAAGTTAGGCCATGGTCATGTGCTGTTCATGTTATACTCTGTTTATAACTCCTCTCTCCTTCTGGGAAGCAGTTTAACCAATGTTTGTGTGTTGATGCAGATAGAAAGGGAGAGATGGTGGGAATTCAAGAGAGCTGTATAAATCCATAAACACAACATGGAATCAAACACTGGACTCAAGAGTGGTTCAGCAGTCTAATGCACTACCACAATGGCCCGAGGTCACAAGTATAAAGCCATGCCAGTCCGAAAGATCACAATTGGCTATTCTCTCCAGGTGGGTAGATGGCGCTTTCTCCCCTCATCACTCTTGGAGCAATGTTAGCGGAGCAGGGGACCTGGTGCTTTCCGAAGCATGTCGCCTACCTGCCGATGTTAAAGCAGTGGCAGGTGAAAAGAGACAAGGAGGATCTCAAAAAGTGGACAGGCCTGAGAAAAAAGGACATATGGCCAACTGTTTGAAATGGGCCCCACTGTTGGTGCTGGTGCTGTGTGTCTGCTCCAACTTTATCTCAACAATAAGATACCTGATTAGAAATGGTGTTGTAATACTAGTATTGTTGCATAAAAGTATTGTGATACTACCCTCATATTACATCACCCACCGTAGTCACCTAATGTAATGCAGAGCGTTGTGGTGCAGCTCCTATTCTGTCTGGAGAATTACTGTCCATTTAAACTACTGTTTGACTGCCTTGTTTTTCCGCACAGTCGGAGAGCAGACTACAGGCAGCATGGAGCTGCTACATCTCATAAATTTTGCATCAAAAGACAACAATTTAAGTTGCTTGGTTTACATTCCTTTGCAGAGCATGTGTATGCTGCTAGATTGGTCTTGTATTGTCAGTGTTTTATTATAGGTGTCAGGAGGCCAGTGCCATCATTAGAGTCCCACTCCTGGTGACACCATGGATAAAGGTTCTCTGTTTGTATTTCTATTTAGCTCTTTGGACTCGTTTGGACAACTTGTTTATGATTCTTCAGACTGTACTGATGGTTGCCTCACCCTTCAGCTGTTCCAAACATAAATACACCATATGGACAAATGTATTGGGACACCTGCTCATTCATTGTTTCTTCCAAAATCAAGGTTATCAAAAAGAGTTTATCCTGCTCTTGTTGGAGAGTAACTCGACTGTCCAGGTAAGGTTTTCTACTTGATTTTAGCATCGCTGTGAGAATTTGCTTGCATTTAGTGACAAAAGCGTTAGTGAGGTCAGGATGTTGGATGAGCACTTCAACCCCAACTCATCCTAAAAATATTATAAATAAGCACCATAATTCCAGAGAACACAGTTTTACTGCTCCACAGTTCAATGCAGGGGGGCTTTATGTCCCTCTAGCCCATAAGGCATGGTCCTAATAGACTCATGTTGATTTTATTCTATAGGCAATACTTCTCTACAAGGACTAGACAAGCTGTGTGTATGTGTGTGTGCATTTACTGACAGTATTTATTTAGAAGGGGTGTCCACAAACATTTGGACATTTAGTGTATCTTCTCCAGTGAACTTGTGATACTATGTCTAGGGTCAGGTACAGGATCTTTAGTTTGGATATCCGAGTTTCAAATGAGAGGTTAGCCTTGATTTGGTCAAAGATCTCTTGAACACCTTGGCCAAGACTAATTTTTACATCCTGCTTTTCAACTATTAGATCCATAAAAAAATGGACAACTGTGGATGCACATCATTACACAGAAGCTGCCAGAAGGTGGAAGCCTCACTAGCATCACTGGTGATAGAGGGGTCAGGAATAGATTCTGCAGAGAAATAGAACAATTGAGAGCTGTCTGTGTTCAGCTTTGGCCAGTAGGCCTCACACTAGAAGCAAATACGGGCTAACTTTTGAGAGATTCGACAGGTGGACAGGAAAAGGTGAAATACAGTTGTATGAGAAGCAGTATTTTTAGAGGACAGCTCTGCAGAGGAGAGTCTCCCATGATTCCCAGTGATGAGGTGTTGCGGACGTGATTATGTGGCGTATAACTGAGCACGCTGAATTTTAGTCACTACGATGCAAACAGGGATGTTCATTGCCTCTTAAAACCCTTACATCCTGTCTCTCAGCTTGATGACACATCATACTCTGCTGACCTGCCGCACACACACACATACCTTATGCTGTATTTGTGTGAATTAACGGTTCGAAACTGATGATTAGACACAATGTTCCATAAGATGAGCTTTAAAAGCTGACCTCCGAATCGCACACCCAGTAAATGCACTCAGCAGATAAAAGGTTAGCCTCTACTCTTGCTGTCAATGTGCTGTCCATAACCAGAGGTCACCAATATGACATCCTAACATCAGAAATGTGCAGATTTCGCTCAGTGCACTTTCGTGAAATTGCTATGGTGATAGGAACCACAACTCACACACATGTCCACATCACTTATATTGTCATGTTGTTTAGTACTCAAACTGACCAGTGAATCCACAGGTTTCTCCTGCAGTGTTGGTCATAGTAAAATAGTGAAAATCAGGAAGTCTTGGAATGTCTTCTGCACCACCACTATGGCCCAGGGGTCACAAGGTCGATTCAAGCCTTTTGTGCTGCTTTGCCATCAGCGGGCAGAGTCAGAGAGAGCATAATTGCCCGTAATCTTAAGCAATATTGGCTGGCACAGGCCTTCTGTTAGCTTGGTGCAGTGGAGCTGGGGACCCGCCTTTTCCTCCAAGCGTGTCGGCTGCCACAGTTCGAAAAAAGAGGCAGTAACTGGCTTCGCATGTGTCTGAGGAGTGTTGTGTAGTGTTTGGAGCATTGCTAGGGGGAGCTACGAACGGGATGGTTAAGTTATCCAACCCATCCAACCATGCCATTCATTGTATTCACTGTATTATGATCAAGTCCAAGACTAGAACTAGTCGGGTTTTGAGGTGGATCAGACAAAGCACTGGGCCTTCTTTGATCAAACCCAAAGAAACAGTTCAAGACCCTGTTGACATCCGGTCACTTCATGTGACTAGTATTCAGATGTTATACTAATAAGATTTTAGACACATGCATTTACACTGGGTTATCAGATGCGTCACCAGTTAAGCAGACTAAAATTTCGTAAACGTCTGTGTGTAACGGAATATGCAAATTCCCTCATTGAGCAGCAATTATTACTGGTGTTTAGGTTGTATTTCGAGTGGTTTTGGTTGGTGTGTCGAATGGAGAGATGAATGTATTTACAGTACTATAAGATGTGGCTTCACACCAAACCACTCTGAGTGACTTGATTGAGAATCATCCCTTTTACTGGTTACACTTTTAGAGGGAGATGTTCCTGTAAAGGAGAAACCTCATTGAAAACAACTTTCTGCACTGCCACAGTGAACATCCAGGGTCATTCAAAACCCTAATACGCACTAAATCATACACACTGCATGACAAATAACACTATAAAATGTTTGTGTCAGTTCAAACTTCAAATCCCAACCTTCTGACACATGCAGAGCGTTTTTGGCCTCGTAGCCATTATGTGCTGCTATTACCTTGACACTATTTCATCTCACGTGTCATTACTCTTACTCCTGTGCAGGCTCTTCTCTTCATGCCACAGTTCTGTCGGTTTAATGAAGAGGAAATGGAGCAGAAAAGCCCTACTTCAAGCTGAGATTTGTATGCTTCGTACATCTTCAGTTCGGAAAACTGCAACAACCTGTAAGCATTATCATCAGACATTCTGAAAGGGATCCAGAGAGCACTCCAATGTTCTCTTTTATACTTCAACCTTTTGCCTCAGTTTGGCCTACAGAAAAGGAACACTGAAGGAGAGGGCTTGGAAGATGTTTTTGGTGTTAGGATGAGAACCACAGGCAGTTCTGGGTACTCTTTCGGGCTATGAGGATGTGTGGTGGTGTTATATCATTTGTTATGTAACCTTTAAGGTTATTTTTTGAAGATTTAGTGTATATGAAAATCACACATGCTTGAAGTTAAAGGAATCCTTGGTGGCAAGTGACATCCCAAAACAACACCTAACCAAAGTTTCACTCGCTGATCTACAAAGCTGCTTTTGTCTTGGTACAATGAATATTTATGTCTTATGTGTCACAGGACCTGAAGCAATCAGACTTTGTAAACCCTGTGGATTTAATACTGAATCTTAAATATGGCAAATACCAAATGTACGATGCTCAGACATTTATGGTTATGAGCAGTATTCTAGTGTTCTGATGACTACATCAGCTTTGCCACAAGAGGTGAGGGGAAGCGTTAACACTTCACAAAATAGATGATGTCTTCCCTTTTCTTCTTTATCTTCTTCTCGGTACAATCACTGAGATCAAGGCAAGAGCAAATTCTTCAGGATTAAAGAATTCTCAAGTTTGATGCACTAAAAAAAACATTGTGAGCTTCAACTGCAAAGCATGTGCCTGGCAAAATGTTTGATATCTCTTCCTCTCCCCCCCAAAAAAAGACATTAAACTTTTATGCTCTTCTCAAACAGGCTTTCCTGCTCCTACTTCAAGTCATTTCCAAAAGCGCTGCAGCGAGAAGGAGCTGACTTCAAGAAAAGTGTGAAGAGAAGTGGGGCAAATTAATTCATGATGAACTCTCAACAACCCCCCCCCACACACACGCACACACACATGCACACTTTCCCAGGGAATCTGTTGTTGTACCTCTTGCCCATTGATATCAGCACTTCATAGATTGAATTATTCAGCGGTCAAAGACAGAGGCACCCTGAAGCTCTGGCCTTTTCAAGTAGAGTCAAGCTGCTCCTCAGCAGCAGAAAGAACCCAAGAGTGTCTACAAATCCTTTTGAAAATGCTCTCCATGTTTACTGCCATTTCAAGTGCACTGTAAAACGTGTGTAGTTCCTTAAAGAACTTCTAGGTTACTCCAAGGGAAGAGAGTAACCTATGGGCTCCTCCAAGAACTCCTCAATGTTCTTAGAGGTGCCTGTAGTAACCTTTGGGATTCCTCAGTACGAAATCTGGTTTCTCAAATAACCTTGAATTAGCATTATGGTCTAGAAGATCATTAGACTGCTATATATGATTAGATGATTATAAATCCAACTACACTTTTGTGTTCTTGAGAAACCTTTGGAGGTTCTTCCATTTGAAACTGTGGAGGAAAGTTGCTTTGAGGAATATTTAAGAAAGGGTACATTTCCTTAAAGGTTCCTTAAAACACCTTAGAGAGATTCCTCCACAGTTTTAAAATCAAGAACCTCCAAAACTTCCTCAAATATCTTGTCCTTTTAACAAGATATTTGAAATAAATATATTTTATTTATTTATTTATTTAATAATTGGTTCCTCTAAGAAGCCTTGTTAAAAGTTCCTTAAAACCCTTTAAGATCCTCAAATTGAAGGACCTTCTCCAAAGTCCCATAAAGATCTTGTCCTGTTAACAGTGTGGAAATCCATTAAAGCATTTGTCATGTTCACAATGGCATATATGAATTTATTTTTCTCTTCAGCGGGTGTGAAATGGCAACAACACAAAAATAATCTCAAACACCATCCTGAACTGTGGAAAACGGGAACATCTGACAAAAGCACTTAATGGCGACTCATATGACTCATAAGACAGCATTGCCTTAAAAAAAACAAAAAACCACTAGCGTTAGACAGAGTTCTCTTCAGATCATCCATTTCATCTAGCCTTCTGAGGAAATGCTAGAAGGACCTAGAGATTTCAGACTGAGAAGGTTTATGCTGTAGAATTGTAGGCCTACAGACTGTCAGTGTAAGAGATGTGAGAATGAGGACCTGCTCTCTCAGCAGTTCCCGAGCTGGTCTCAGCAACTGGACTGTCCCGGAAGAGTTCACAACTGGAGATAAATGGGTAAAACATGAAGGTAAATATGTGGACGTCTGATTGAGAGACACTGCTGGAAAGATTAGATAGATACAAATAGAGCATTGTATCTTGTACTGTACTGCATCCCATTACCCTTCATATTCATATTCTACCCAACAAAATGTGATCATCAGATTGTGCTTTTGCTTCTTGTAGACAAGGCCTGCTGTTTTGTATGATGAACATGATCACCGGTTTGTGCTTCTTCTTCTTTTTTTTATATTTCAGAGTTGTTGACAGTATAAGGCCTTTGTTCTTGGTTGTGCTCACACAGTGGTTACTCTCATGACCAGTTCCCTGGGCTGGGGGCTGCTGCTGGTATTGCTGGGCTGGCTACGCAGCTCCAGGGGCCGGAGGTGGCTAAGGAGATGAAGGAAGTTGTAAGGGCAGTGATGGTCAGGCATAACTGGCCCATTGCTGTGGTTGTGTGCTAAGTCCTGTGCTGCCGCTGCTGCGTTTGGCGTATCGGGGGACGCCGTGGCTGCGGCAGCCATGAGAGAAGAGGTGGAGGGCGATACGGCAGCTCCGGCCTGCTCCTGCATTAGAGAGAGAGTCCACTCACTTTCACTGGCCTTCAACTCCTCACTGTCCCTTTTCTTGTCGTAGTTCAACACTTTCCACTTCTGATTCACTGCCTGCCAGCGATGGAATATGCGGAACACCGAAGGGCCCTCGTGGACAATCAGGGCTGGGAGAGATACAAAAGATAGGAAGGTTATGTACTGTCATTCACCATTCATAAGTTTAGAATTCACTTTTATCAACAACATGAAACCAGTGTCAATGCAAATTAATGTATAGCCCAGTTTTTAAACAATTAGTAATATAATTAATAAAATGAGGTATCTATAAATCTTTAAATCTCCATAAAGTCTTATAGTTTTGTAATGAGAAGTCTCAAACCATGCTCTCCAAAACCAAAATAACCCCATATTACAATAAGTAAGGCAGATTACTGAACATTTTCATTTTAGATTTGAATCATTTATTATTTACTAACTTTTTGTGGTCACAAAAATATTGAATATTGATTAAAACATAAAAGGTCAGGCATTACCCAGCACAACACAATAAAGGAGGCCAGTTTACTCAGATAAATGTAAGTTAGTAAGCTAGTTTTAACTGTAACTTCACTCTGTGACTCATTTCCTTAAATTTACCCGTCAAATTGACAACAATGTGCCCTGGATTTAAAAGGCCCAGGCTGTGGAAGACTTGCTCTCATTTTATTAAAATAAAGAAATCTGGAATAAAATACAGTAGCAGTCAAAAGTTTGGGTAGTTTGGACACAGTTTGGACCGGGTGCTGATCATCTTCTTAAAACATCTGATCCAAATGCTAGGATGACCATATTTTAGTTTTCACAAGAGGACACTGGGGACTGAACCCCCCTCAGCCACAACATCCTAACTAAGTTCGATACCTGTGTGTCTCCAAAAAAAAAAAGAAAAAAAAAGTTCACCTTAGCATTTGGATCAAATTTATTTAAGATGATGATCAGCACACATTCAACCTGGGGTGTCCAAACGTTTGACTGGTACTGTATGTATATTTGAATGTTTTGAATGGTGCCAATCACTCCCCATACGGTCCATATATGGAAACCAAGCTGCAAAAACAGGACCTGTATTTTTCTCATGTCACAAGACCCATATCATTTACATATCTCCACCTACCACAGTTTACCTCCACCCTCTTATACTGCAGATTTCAGGAGCGTTTAAGCTCAGAGTGCTTTATAAATGGCACACATTACAGGACAGCCAATCAGAACAGAGCTTGTTCATCTCAAATATAAATATAAAACAAATAAACAAATAAGAGAAATGCAGGATATGAGCCCTTTAATATATCTGATCTAGGTTAGGCATCATCCAGGCTTTAATATACCTGGTTGGGAAATACTGCTGCTTTTCATACAGCAGTTTGAGTTCCACTTCCCATTCCAGACAAGCACCCCATGCTATACCAATACAGGTCCTTGGGAAAGACTTCTAACTTCACCTTCACACCTGCGTCTGTAACATGATTACATAGCAAGTCGCTCTGGATAGGAATGTCTCCTAATGCGATAAATGTAATGTAAATTATTAAGCTTATTAGCTTGTAATTAAGCTTATTAGCAGTGGCCTTCAGGACGTGTTCTTTAAGGCTGTTCAACATGCTCCATTTTAGGCACAAAGGCCTTCCATGTAGAAATCCTAAGTACAGTGGAAGACAACTCCTCTGAACTCACGCTGCCATTCCAACCAGCTGGCAGACTGATGTTAATGCATGACAACACAAAACACAATCCGCAGCAAATGAAAGGCCTGATTCAGTCCTGGTTCAGTAGTGAGCTGCTTAGCGAGATGGAGCACACACTGTGCTCAGATACTGACACTAGACTGTGAGATGCAGATTAGTGAGACCAAGACATTATATTGGAAAACAAACATGAGGGGGGAAATGCAGTAGCTAGGGAGGAGGAAAAGGGGTTCATTGTTGGGTCGGATCACAGTGAGAGATCCAAAATGAAAGATCTACAATATCTCATTTTTCTCTGAGTAAGACACACACTGTTAGATAATTAGACAATGACAGTTGAAGTAGCGCTCAAATTCAGCACTGTGTTCAGGGAAACTCATCGGCTACAGAATCAGGCAATGTCAGGAGTTTAAAAAGCGTGGGTGTCAAAAATAATATACTAGAGGAAATATAAAATAGTAAATCTACTAAGTAAAAATAATATGTTTTAACTGATGTGTTTTTTGAGGTGTGTGTAAAGTGGTGGTGTGGCAAGTGGCGGTACTCGTCCTTCCTCAAAAACTATTTACAATAGTTATACTATTGTATAAGAATAAATCAATGGCTATATAATAATAATAATAACAATAACTATTATTATTATTATTATTATTATTATGGTTATTATTATTATTATTATTATTATTATTATATCTAAATATATTTATGTGTGTGTGAACTGGACTGATTGTCAAGAAAGAAAAATTCAAAAGGGAAACTTTTGACCCAGAAGACATCAATTTGACATTACATTAAGTGGAAAATGAAAATTGTGTTGATGTCAAAACCCAACCTTGTACAGATCAATTAAACATTTTAGTTGGAAATCAAAGTCACACTGGATAGACATCAATCTCCAACATTAGACAGACATTGATTTTTGTTACATAATACCCTGAATTAAAACCAACAACATATCAACATCTAACAATGTTTGAATTTCACGGTGTAAACGGTGACATTATTATCAAGTGTAGCAGTTGTTGGGTTTTGGGCACCATAACTCACAACTGAATGTCAGTATTTTACACGTGATGTGGAAGACATTGGATCTTAAGATCACGACTTAACATCAAAACCAACAAAATATATAACTTTGAATTTTGGTCACCTGACAGTACAACCTGCAACCAACCTTAGTGACCAGCTGGAAAAGGTCTTAATAAAATCTTTGTTTAGTAAAAAATCTGTTGTTTTTATTCATTTCTAACTCTAAATAAGTAAGACAACTATTCAGTTCCAGTAATACTTATGTAAAATCTTAAACATAATCCCTAAAGCCCCATATCAAGCATTTTCCTCACTTTCCCACCAGTTCATATGGAAATATGCTAGTTTTGAATCATCATTTACATACTTACAAATTTAGCCTAAAGCAGGTTAGTCTCACCCATTTGCACAGATTATATGGTGTTTTTCACTTCATCACTTTATTGAATCAGGCACAATACAAGTCAGCCAATCAGAATAAACCTTAATGACATACAGTAATGTTGAAGACTGATACAGGAGAGGAATTTCTGGTTTTGGTGTGTAAACCAATGCAATTTTTACAAATAGTGAGCCTTAAGGAAAACATATAGTTTGAAAAAAGTAAAGGATATAGGTCTATTACAAGCAGAAAGAAAGTACAATCAATTATTTATTGTCTACCCCTGGTATCTGATCAGCATTCTCCGGTATAACAGGGAAGATTTCTGTAGCTTTCACTGAGAACGGTCCGAGTTGACACATTCACCGGAGCCATCTTGCCCTTTTTCTGCAGAGTGCCTGCAGGCTGCCACGTTTATCCCAGCAGAGTGGCATTAACCATCCAAAGCCAGTCACATCACTGCACATAGTGCAGCACTCCTCTGCTCATCCCTCCACTCATTCTATCATTCCCCTCGCCTGTCACCTCCCTTCTAACTGGAGAATTAGCATGCTGCTAATGATCAGTGGAGTCTTGTGTTCAGGGCTACTTGACAAATGAAACCTTCCCCATTCTCACTCTCTCTCTCTCTTTATCTGTGTGTCGTTCTCTCTCTCTCTCTCTCTCTCTCTCTCTCTCTCTCTCTCTCTCTCTCTCTCTCTCTCTCTCTCTCTCTTTCTCTCTCTCTCTCTTTTCTCTCTCTCTCTCTCTCTCTCTCTCTTTTCTCTCTCTCTCTCTCTCTCTCTCTCTCTCTCTCTCTCTCTTTCTCTCTCTCTCTTTTCTCTCTCTCTCTCTCTATCTCTCTCTCTCTCTTTCTCTCTCTCTCTCTTTTCTCTCTCTCTCTCTTTCTGTGTATGTGTAAAAGTTTGTGAGTTTATGCATATTTAGTATTCTGTTAAATTTCTGTTTGGCTTGAGCAGAATATATGACGAGCCAGGAGACCTGCGGGTCCAAATCTAATTTACACCAATGGCCCAGAATCATTGAAGTGAATCTGTTCAATCATGATGCAGAGGTTATAGCAATTAGGTTCTGCCGACATCTTTGTTATTGTTATTTTTTTAATGATCATTTCCTTTGGGTTTGGGTTCGCTTTCCCAAGAAAGAAAACACCATTTGGTGCTATCAGCTGGGGGAAAAGCATATTCACCCATCTAACTGTTATTGTACTGTAGTGAGTTAATTTGTAGTTAAAAAGTGAGTTCATTTGTAATTAAAAAGTTTAAAATATAGAAGTATGCTAAATAAAAGGGAAGAATGTGCACTGTGTGCAAATCAGCACAGCAATAAAACCACCTGTGTAATATTGAAGGTTCCCCTTGTGCCAACAAAACAGCTCTGGGTCATTGAGATCCACGAGTCCACAAGAACTCTGAATGTGTTCTGTGGAATCTGGCACCAAGACGCTAGAAATGAATCCTTTAAGTCCAGTAAAGTGCGAGTTGGGGCCTCCATGGAAGTGCTAGACATGTCTATCCAGTACAGCCACAGAAGCTTGTTCAAATTGAAATCTGGGGAAAGTGGAAGCCACATTAACCATCTGATCTCTTTGTCATGTTCATCAAACCATTTTGTGTGCAGTGTGGCAGGAGCGTCATCCTGCTGGAAGATACCACTGCCATTAGGGAAAACCATCGCTATGAAGGGGTGTACCTGGTAACAATGTTTAGATAGGTGGTATGTGTCAATGTAACATCCATATGAATGCCATCACTCAAGGATCCCAGTACAACATTGTCCACAGTACACAATGCCACTGGCGGCTTGCCTTCTTCCCACAAAGCATACTGGTGCCATCTTTCCCCTAGGTAAGCGACGTACATATAGCCAGCCATCCAAACCAGGACCTCTTTTTTATTGCTCCATGGAATAACTCTGATACTTACATGCCCATTGTAGTTGCTTTTGGAGGTGGACAGGGGTTAGCATAGGCATCTAAGCAGTGCCATACACAATGGGCTCCACAGATACCTTTCTATCATAACCAGAATTCAAGTTTTTAGAAATTTGTGCTACAGTATCTCTGACCAGATTGGCTGGCCTTCACTGTCCAGGCCGTCAGTGAATCTTGGGCACCCATTACCCCGTTTGTGGTACTCTGACTGTCCTTCATTGCACCACATTTGGTAGATACTAACCATTGCATAACGAGACCTGCCTGATGTTCTGGAGATGCTCTGATGTTTTGACCCAATCATCTAGCCATAACTATTTGGTCCTTGTCAAAGTGGTTCAGGCTGACTGCTTGTCTGTTTTACCTGAATCCAACAAATGAACTTCAAGAACAACAACGTTTTAACATCTAGTGTGGAGCTCTTTCCTTCCCTTTCTCTCTGTCTCTATCTCTCA
Source organism: Salminus brasiliensis (assembly GCF_030463535.1). Classification (NCBI taxonomy): domain Eukaryota; kingdom Metazoa; phylum Chordata; class Actinopteri; order Characiformes; family Bryconidae; genus Salminus; species Salminus brasiliensis. The sequence goes on along the minus strand of NC_132885.1, from coordinate 10,183,932 downwards.
GAGTGACTAGGCTGACTAGCTTCTCTCTGCCCCACATTTCATAGCCAACACTATGCTTATGCACAGCTGAGTACAGCTGAACTTAAACCTTAATCTCATTTAGTCATTTCATTTCACAGCCAGTACACACACACACACACACACATATTATCCACACAAAGTGGATTTATGCAAGAGACAAATAAAGCCAGAACACACTCTCTTCCAAATCTCTTGATAATGCTGAAAACATGTCGGAGGATGCCTGAGATTTTTGGTTTCTGTACGAGAGCTGGTTCAGAGCTGGTTCAGTTCTGTTGGTGGCCTACCCCCACCTCTACGCCATTCACTTCCTGTCAAAGTCCTCAGCTTGAAGTTCAACTTTATTCCGAAACAAACTTTGACCCAATGGCCTTAGACTTACCTATGCAGACCACGTCCATGAAGCCATACATGCCGTAGCAGATCTGGAAGAGCAGGTCCTGCCGCTGCCACTTGGCCGATGGGCTGAGCGAGGACCATACCAGCCAGGATATACTTGCGATGAGGAACAGTGAGCCCAAGATGGCTGCCGCAATCTGGACCTTCTCTATGACTGTTAGGGAAATGGCCTGCCACTTAAAGAAATCAGAGACAAAGAAATGGTTGCATTGTTTGTTTTTCACAATTAATGACCTAGACTCGATTTAACCCCTTTACACTCATTACACACTAAGACGTATTATTCAGTTACTAGAGGGACTTCAGTGCAAACTGGTGGGGCTATTCATTGGTAATAGAAGTTGACATTTGCCATTTAAACTTGTAGATACGATCTTCTCAAGATCTAAAGATCATCCTGCTGGAATAATTTGATCTATAACCATTTATAGAATTAAATATACACCAATCAGCCCTAACATTAGCACCATCTGAGTAGGTCCCCCTTTTGTCGCCACAACAGATCTGAGCATTCAAGGCATGGACTCCGCAAGACCTCTGAAGACAAACTGGTGTATCTTGCACCAAGACATTAGCAGCAGATCCTTGAAGTCCTGTTAGTTGTGAGGTAGGGCCTATATAGATCGCATCAATGAGCCTTAGGTGCACATAAGCTTGTCGCTGGTTCACCAGTCCTTGTCCATTCTTAGAACACTTTTGGTAGGTACCACTGCACACCAAAAACCCCACAAGACCTGGTGTATTAAGGATGCTCTGACCCAGTCAACAGGCCTTAACAGATGCCACTGTTGATGACGATAATCAGTGTTTTTCACCTAGTGCCAGCTAGAGCGGTATAATAACCCACAGTATTTAGTTGTGGAGATCCATTCAATAGCTTTGAGATGAACTGGAGTGGTGTTTGTGATCCTAGACTGATCCAACATCAATACCAATGCTCTCATGACTGAATGCAATCAAATTCTCACAACAATATTCCAACATTGTAAAGCCTTCCCAAAAGAGTTAAGACTTCAGCAAAGGGGGACAAACTCAATATCAATAATTTGGATGAACAGATGTCTACAGACATTTGGACATTGTGTGTTGAGATTCAGCTGTTAGCACACAGAGCAGCAGCTCACCTGCAGTGGGTTCTTGGTGCTGATGGCAATGACCTGGTACTTATAGTAGCATAGCTCGCACGTCCAGGAACCTCTCTCACTGATCCACTTAATGAGACAAGGCTGGTGGGTACTGCGCACAGAACCGCTACACCGGCACGGACTAAGCAGTTCTCCCTGAAACAAACACACACACACACACACACACACACACACACACAATAGAGTTCTAGGTTTGTAGGTAGAAAACTTCTCCCATCACAAGCATAAATAAGTAGCCATAAATTAGTATAATTATATGGAAGGAAGGAAGTGTTTGGAAATGTATTCTTACTTCATACAGGCCTTTACAAACACATAAACACATCCTAGCTCTGCTTATCAGAGGGAGGTTGAATAGAGTTTTCAGCATACAGTCTCCTTCCACATTATCATATGCTAATGGAAAGGTCCGTACTAGTAAACTGTACAAACATAGGGCCCTGTCTTACACCCTGCACAAGGCGTGTTGTGATGCTCATTGCTATCTTACACCACACCAACAGTCTATATCTATGCTGATGGGCGTGGTGGTCTTGAAATTAGTGTGTTCAGGTAAATTTCTGGCATATCACTGTCTTGGCAACGGAAAACACAGGTACACCACTGACTGAAAACAACCTAGGCAGACGTCAACAGTCAGATGTTCATTGATATCTTGGCAGTGAATTGTCAACACAGGCACGTACAGCTCAAGACTCGTACACCCCCTGCTTTGCGCCATTGAAACAGCAATCTGCTAAAGTCAGACCACACCTGGCTCTTAAAGGGAATAGAAAGTGACACTGATTGGATTATTGCATTACGCCCAAAACATAACCTTTTCCCGTCGTTACTATAGCAAAAAACACACTGACAGGCCCTAGATCAAGCTGCTGATTTGATTGTGTGATTCTGGCTTGTACACCGCTTATTAAATCTGATGAAAGGTTTCTGTGTAGCAACTAATTTATTATGTTTTATTATTCATTCAATAGCAATAAATAGGGTGCAGCTTTCTTATGTCTCAAATGTACAAATACACCAGTAACACCCAGGCAACCACATAGGATGCTACAGCAACCCTAGCAACCACCTGAAAAACCATAACAATTGCCTTGCGACACTGAAAACCAACTTACTAAGGAACATAGCAACCACCAAGCAACACCATAACAGCCACCTAGCAACAACATAGCAACCACCTAGCAACCACTTAGCAACACCATAGCAACCACTTAGCAAACCCATAGAAAACACTATAGCACCAACTTAGTTAGCACTAAAGAGCACCATATCAACCACGTAGGATACCATAGAAAACATCAAGCAACATCATAGCAGCCACATAGCAAACCCATGGGAACCACTTAGCAACACCATAGGAACCGCCTGGAACACCATAGCAGCCATGTAGCAACTTGGAAGTAGTACTCACTTAAGATGCGCAACCATAAGCTGTGCAACACTTTTCTAGTAAGTAGTTCTGTCTTATAGTAATAGTAATTACCAACGCTTGTATAGAGCCCTGTAGTAACCTTTTTTTTTTACATCATGTGATTTGCCATTTTTCTTGTCATGATTTTTCCTCATATGTAATTACATGTGTTTTACATATGCAAAAAAAATTTATGCAATTACATTTGGAAAAAGCATGACCACATGAAAATCTCTTTAGGTTAGATTGAGTTAAAATAACCCTAACCCAAGTCTTAAACTAAACTCTACACTTTCAGGTACCATAGAACACATCTGGTACAGAAACATTTTGCAAAAAAAAAAAAAGGTGTCTATAGAACTAAAAACGGTTCCTTTGTAGCCCTGTATTGTACACTCCTTATTGTACACTGTGAACCCCTTTTCTAATATGCTGGAGGCATTGTACACCCTTTTAGACAACCGTATGCACCTAGTTAACACAACTGACACAAAGTATCAATGCTGTGCACCTTTGAAACGATGCTACTGCATGTTACTGAGCAGTGCAGGCATATGGAGCGGCTCTGCTGTGTGTATAGTTTGTAAACCACAGTGTTATAGAAATAGGGATCAGGCTGAAATCTCCAGGCTGCTCTGGCAGAGCACTCAGAGTAGAGAGCAGACTCGGGAACAGGTGCTGCACAGTTGGAGTGGTCATCTCAGTCCAAACGCTCCACCTTCACACTGAGCAACATGAACACTCAAATACACAGTGTGCTCTCCCTCTGCTCTCAGGGAGACAGGCACAGAGTGGGCAGAGCTGTGGTTCCATTTCTTGCTCTTAATGTTAGTGCCTTGTTTAAAAAACACAGTTAGAAGGTGGTAATTATTTGAAGGAGAACATGGACAGGTGCATGCATCATTTAACACAAACCATTACAGAAGAAAGCCATAAGATGGTTCAGGTTCTGGTCAGCTATTCAGTTTCATCTATGACATTTTCACCCTATTGCACCATAGAGCACTTTAAATATTCATGTAGAAGCTTGTGTTGCTGTCACACTTGAGTGAATGGTCCATGTGGACTATTGTTTATTGCTCCCTGGTGTTTTATTTGTGCCTCCCAATTTACTCCCTGCTTTGTTGATCCCACAGTGTAGATACACCTCAACCAATTAGGTTTGTATGGCAATAAATAATGAACCTTTGACCACTGACTACTGAACCTGTACACTGGTCAACAACTAAAGTCTGCAAGACTACACTGGCTATGATAAATATGTTGTACTGGTGAGTTTGTGGGTTTAATAATATTGGAGGAGACTGTAATAGAGAGGGGAGAACTGGAGAGCAGGTGGCTTGTACTTTGAGCTAGAAGGCCAGGCCGTCTTGTGCTAAGTAAAGCTAGGACCAAGAGAAATCACTGAGTTCAAGGGAGGTGTGTGTGGGGGTGGAGGTGGTTTGTGAAAACTTTGTTGTAAACAAGGTAGAAATGGAATTTATGGGATGTTAGACTGGAAGGAGGAGGCGCTTCAGGCACGTTTCTCCTCCCAAAATTCAGTTATTTCATAACTTCACATAGTATAACTTCCTACTGAAAACTGTGTCATACTCAAGAAGCTGGAGTTTATTAATTACGAGATCAAACTTGTGTTTTAGGTCTTCCAGAAAAGTCACATATTTCATGTGTACAGAAAGTATTCAGCATTTCACATGTGACATGTAGAAAATCAAATAATCAAGTTTCTTCATATGATGCCGTTTTTTAATGTGATAACTTTTCACGGTCACGTTTTGTTACATGTGATAATGTTTGTTCATGTGATGATGTTTGTTACATGTGATAATGTTTGTTCATGTGATAATGTTTGTTACATGTGATGGCGTTTGTTCATGTGATAATGTTTGTTCATGTGATGATGTTTGTTCATGTGATGATGTTTGTTACATGTGATGGCGTTTGTTCATGTGATGATGTTTGTTCATGTGATGGCATTTGTTCATGTAATGGCATTTGTTCATGTGATGGCATTTGTTCATGTGATAGCTTTTCACGGTCACGTTTTGTTCCATGTGATGGTATTTGTTTATGTGATGGCGTTTGTTCATGTGATGGCGTTTGTTCATGTGATGATGTTTGTTCATGTGATAGCTTTTCACGGTCACATTTTGTTCCATGTGATGGCATATGTTCACGTGATGTTTTTTTTTCATTTGATGATGTTTTTCCATGTGATGCCGTTTTTCATGTGTTTTTCAGCTTTTGTTGATCATGTTTCTTCTTGTATTATTTTTTTCATTGTCCATTTTCAATGTCTTTTTTGACATCACATGTGATTGGACATTTTTCATGTCATGTTTTTTCCTCATATGTAATTACATGTATTTTACATGTGCAACATTTTCAAAACCTCTTTAGATTAGATTTTGTTAAAAAAAATCCTAACCCAAGTCTTAAACTACACTTTCAGCTGCCATAGAACACATTTGGTAAAGAAACAACAAAAAAAGGTATGTCAGTGCAAATAGCCTAAAAACCTCTACATAATATACAGAACCTCCACAAACTGACATTTTTGCCTGGGTTAGGGTTGCACAGCCAAGTCATGAACCATTAAGAACCCTTTATTCATAAGAGTGTAGTGTAGGTAAGGAGTTGACACTCGAGTTGCAGTAAAAACTGGGATCAAGTGCAAGTATAGGAACAGGCCCTTCTGCAGATGGACGCGGTTGGAGAAACTTGGCAGGAGTTGGTGAGGAGAGCTGAACTGACCAATGGGAGCGAGGCAGCCCAGGGGGAGAAAGGGAACTCAGCCAGACACCCAGGCTAATCCACCTCCATGTGCTTGGGGCAGAGAATGAGCAGCAGCAATCAGGCTCTCATTACAACAGTGACAATCTGCTCTGCATACACTTGCTCGGTCTCACCATGAAATGTCCCTGACAAGTTAGTTAATGGCCTACAGCAAGTAAGGGTGCTTTCGGCGCAAGTCTGCTTAGAGCCATCTCTGTGACCAGACGGGGTATGTGCTAGTTCGCAATGCAAACAGTAGAATCTCAAGTGTCTCATTCAAAGCGAAAGTCTCTTCATCAACACCATCAGTGCTGCAGTGCTCCAATTTATGAATTAACATGACTCAAACTCATTACCCTGCAGAGTCGCAATGAAAGACTCAGACCTTAGGCTGAACTTCAAGGAAAGTGTTTCTTACAGACCCTGTTTACTCTAAATGTGTTTCGGTGCAGCATGATTACAATCTGCAGTCCTCATTTAAATTTTCAGATGCTGGTGGGTGTTAGATAAAAGCTAGATATGAGCTCTAAGCCTATCTAAATGCAGATTAAGATACAGCACCAAACTAACTGACCAGCTCAGTAAAACAGAAGCCACACAATCAAAAAAAGGTTCCTTTATCCAGTGGATTTCAACACTGGTCTTTGAAGACCCCCAGCCCTGCTGATTTTTGCGTTTACCTTGCTCCCAACACACCTGATCCAGTTCATCAGCTAATTAACAAGCCCTTTCTGAGTTGAAGGTGGTGTGTTAGAATAGCAAACCACTAAAATGTCCAGGACCAGGGTTGGAAACCACTGCTTTAGGCCCTTCCATTTTAGGCTCTAAGTAAGCATCATCCACAGCAGAATATTCAGCCTCAGTGGGTAGAAGAGGAGTACCACTTTAAGTACATTTTCTTTGGGGCCACTTGGGTCATTTAGGTCGATGCTGGAATACCCTAAACCCTCAATGTCTCCAGGGCATGCGTACTGCTGTATCCAAGTAAGATAAATTATACTAATTCAGTCTGACTTATAACTTCATGTGGACTTTACCTCACAAACACTTTAGTGAGTTTCCCCTGGCCATTCTGAAGCACAAATTTAGACTAATAAGCTCTGCTTTACATTTTTAATGATTGTTTACTAATTAAAAAGTTCAATTATGAACTGTCACCAAAAAACTTGATGCTGGTTTTAACTTTTTAAGATATTTTCATTCTGGCAGCTGTTCTTTACATTGCATCAATGCTCCAAAATGACAATAAAATCTGTACACCAACTTTAATTGAGGTTTAAGAAGTTTTTTATTTCTTTGTCCTGTATTGTAATGTTTCTGTGTGACGGCAACAATATACATGTTGTCACTGTCCAATGAAAACCTTACCTCCAAAACAGCAACTTTATAGGATAAAGATTTTATTCCAAGTCAGTTTAGAGCATTTCTATTGGTCCATTGATTCATAAATATTAGCACAGTGTACAGAGCAAAGAGAAAAGTAAAAACGGACAAAAAAATACGTGTTTCATTGGACAGCAGCTATATATACACAATGCTGAGCAGAAGTGCATTTAAGCACACTATATCTGAAATCATTTATCTATCTCATCAATAAGAGAATTTCTACTGTAAAAAATTCAGTATACATTAGTTTAGATACATGTAAACATAAATACATTAAAAGAAAAACAAGAATTTATTTTTCTGAAGAAAGTAGTTGAGATCTTGTGAGCTAGTCTGAAGAACAAAGCTTGGTTGCAGGATCCTCCTGGATAAGTGTGTTCAATTCCTTCAGCAGCTCACCTGATTTACTATCATTAAGCACTGATTTAGATAGATAGATAGATAGATAGATAGATAGATCACTTTATTTATCCCACAGGGAAAGTCAGTTTTTACAGCAGCAAAATCAAACAAGAGAGCAGCATGATAGAGGCATAAAAGCGTAAAAGTGTAAAAGTGATTGTAGTGCAGTAATAATTACATTAATATAATGTAATATACAGAACCATTTACCAAACCAGGTGTTGGAGGACTCCATGAGGAGAGCTCTAAGGCTGTTCTATTGAACAGTGATGTAAAACTACAACTTTCTGTGTAAATGTTATTAGTATTTATTCTAGTATTAGTGTTTGACTGAGTCAATAAACGCGTACTGCCCAGATAAGCAGTGTTAAAAATGTGCAGTGTGTCTTTTCTCACATATTTCTTTTATAAATTCCTAAGAGTGGGCCATAAATTGTCTCACTAAGAGCCCAAACGGCCACGGCATACCAAGGAAAATCAATGCTCATGTAATTACAGTACCATGTGTCAAATTAAATGTTATCTCTTGGGTCAGACAAGATGTCTTGGGCCCTTGGGCTGCAATCTGGCCAGCCCTGTCCTGCACATTTCAGATCTCTGTAAAAGATTGGTCTGTTTGGTCTGTAAATCAATGTCACTCTTCAGCCATGTCTCTGCCACTTCAAAGGGAAGATATGAATTGCATCTGTCACAGGCAACAAAAGGAATATATCTGAGCAAAGGGCAGCTTTTGACTCTTAATGGTACACAGATGTGCGTTACAACAAAAGGCCTACAAGAGAAGAGCCCTGAGCTGTACTGAAATAAATAGATTTTTCCATTGCTGCTTTGTAGGGAGGGCAGAGGGCATGGTGATGGGAATTTATTGTGGCAGTAGAGTGGAATGCAGCCTCGCGTTATTGTGAAGGCTGGAGTGGAGACAAGCTTTCTCTGGCTTTTTGAATGTACAGTAAAATAACCACAGTATACCTCTTATAACCTACAGCACACAACATACAGAGTATAACATTTACATTCTATCTTCTTTCTGATTATTAACAGGGTTAGCTCTTGAAATTCTGTGTTATGTGAGTTCTGGATTATCTTTCTGTATCATGTCTCTACACTGCATTTCTACCCCAGTTGATTGTAGACATTCATAGTACCCTTGACGTGGTTCTTTTATTAAAGGAATAGTTTGTTGAAAAATCTAAATACTATGATTTATCAATGACCTCAAATTCAGTTGATCAGCAAGACATGTTTGATTTCTAACACGTGCTTCTTTAATCTAGTATGGGCTAGGCTAGGTTAGCATTGCAAACGAACACCAAATTTAGACTGTCCGCAATCTCACCTGTGTAAAAATCAATATACACTTTTTTTAATTTATTTGCTTCAAAAATCTGAAAAACTGAAAACAATGCAAACAAGTTTTTTAAAAAGGCAAATTTAGTAAAATGGCAGAGAAACAGAGACCTTGTTTAAACATTTAAGCTAAAATTGTAATACATTATCAACTGCAAAATGTCTTGCTTTTGATTTACTGAACCGCAGTGTGTAGACTGATACCACAAACTGTACAGAGGTAAACTTACTTCCTGATTACTGATGCTGGGGGATATGATTTTAAATCAATATCACAATTAAATCAACATTTTACCCGGATTATGATTATAGAAGCTGTTTGAGTTGCTCAGCTGGCTCAGTGTTTGAGTTTTACTCCATGTTGCTTTCATGTCGCAGACTGATTGGGGCACATGACTATACACATGGATCTTTTTTGAGCGATAGTACACATGCAGTGGGGAAAGTACAAATATATTAAAAGAATTATGTATTAATAGAATATAAAAAAAGGGTTCTGAATGCTGGTTAAGTTTATTTGTGGATTAATTGCCCAGCTCTACAGATTACTGTAAATGTCTGCCACCATTCAGCTCTGCAGAAAAGTTTTTTTCTGTGTTTGTAGACTAAAGTAATTTGTGTACTAAGCCACAATTATTTGTGTTCGCAAAACAAATGAAAATACACAGCCCTGCAGAACTACACAGCCCTGCCTAAGTTGTTTCTAAGTTATAACTGTGGGGAAAAAGCTAGGAGTCACTGGTGGTTTCAAGAAGTTTAGGAGGTTAAGCTCAGGGATGTTAGCTGTGGGTCTCAGAGGAAATGTCAGGTGTGTAGTAGGACTGTATATATATATATATATATATATATATATATATATATATATATATATACACACACACACACACACACACCCAGACAAAACTAAACCTAAAACTAAAACTAGATAAAACTTAACCTTCTCAGCCATCTCATTATGTCACATCTCATTATGTGTGTATTAGTGGCAGAATAATGCTATCTTCGTCAATGGGTAACAACAAAGAGCAGGGTTGGGACAATAGTAGATTAAATAGGCTGTCAAAGTTCATGTGGGCTCATGTAGGTACAGTTCTATGAATGACTAGATCATTGGATGTAACCTGCCATCACTTCAGCAGATCTACACCAGCAGGGTGAGGAAGCGGGCTGGCAAAATTACATCTGACCCCTCACATCCTGGACACCTCCTCTTTCAGACACTCCCCTAGGGTAGAAGACTGCGGTCCATCAAAACCAGCACAACACGTCATGCTAACAGCTTCTTCCCCAGAGCTGTAGCGCTCCTCAACCACAGTGGACACCTCCCACTGTAAACCTCAAAACATACAACTGAACTGTACCAAACCGGACTGAACAGCTATTTGCACTCTGACTATTTGCACTATGCCTATTTGCACACCTGTACAGATGTTCTCTCTCTTTCTGTAAATATTCAGGTCATCTGTAACTTTCTATATATATTTTTCAACCAAATCTGTTTCACATCTCTCAGCTTCTTCAGCTCTTTATTACCTTTAGTACTTTTTACTTTTTTAATTTATTTAATTCAATCCAGAAGGCAAAACAATGAAGAAATGTCCCGAAAGAAGATATCGTGAAAAAAGTGACACTGAACCTATGTGTTGATCCATTTCGTCCTGTTGTGTAGTAAAAGGGACTCCAAACACATCGACTAGCATGAAATATTAATAAAACTATACTTCTATATACTTAATACCCTTCTGCTGACTGTCACTGTGTTCTGACTGACTGGCGAATCAGCAAAACTTGCCAGTGTTAAGCCAAAGGGACATGACTGTGCAAGAGATACATGCAATACAAGGGTTCCTCTGGGAATACCCTCCTTGCGAACGCTTTCTTTATTCAGTTCATTATTTCTTAACACACTCGACTATAATCCGTCTCTTTGTACAAGCAGAAAACAACAGCTGGTACGATAAAAATGTCGCTTTTTTATTCTCCTCTAACTGGAACAGCAGTCTGATAGATTGTCTTTTGCTAGTCGACTTTAATATCTGTAGGTTCTGTTCCGTGCACCAGACTGCTCCCATTTATATTCACTGCTCTAACAGCAGATTTGGTGAGCCTCCTAAATAACACATCCCGGGTGCTTCAGGTTACAAGCCTGTAATAGGAGGAGACAGAGGAAAATGATTGGTTTGAAATGTGCATCTCAGAGGCGTCCTTCTTGATTGCTTAATGAAACAGTGATGCAAGGGTTAGATAGACACAGCGGCTGTTTGATTCAGAGCGCTGTGCAGAAACCATCTCCTGGGAATTTGAAGAGGAGATGCTAAACATGACCCGTTTCAATGTGTTCTGATAAGGGGGTAAAACAGATGTTTTAGATGAACAGATTGAAGTCATGGTTGCGTTTGTCATTGTATGATAATGCTGTTTTATGCAGCAGAGGATAGTAACCCTCATCGCTGAGCCAGGTCAGGTTCCTTTCTTTCTGTACAGGTGAAACCTGCGCTCAGGTAACAGGAGCCGACCCCAAAGCTTCTGTTCTCTTCACTGTGTTACCGACCATCACAAATTTCGAAGCTCGGTTGAGCCTTGAGCCTATTTAAAATCGTCTCTCTTGTAAATGGAGGTGGATAACCTCTCTCCTTCAGATGATTTTTAAGCTTTACTCTAATGTATTCACCCTGACTGTTGAATGAGTCATGGGAGAGGCATGTGTGTGTGTGTGCCCACTTGAGTAGCTAAAATAAAGATGCCAAACAGGGCACTTGGAGCCATGCCATAGAACAGTGGCCACAGTCCTCCACCTGGAGATCTACCTTCCTGCAGGTTTCAGCACCAGCCTGAATTGTACACACCTCTTTCAGCTAATCAAGCACTTCTGAAGGCAATAATTGGATAGAGCTAAAGTCTGCAGAAAAATTACCTTTGGTTCCCTAAAAAAACATTGAATGGTTCTTCTCACCATGTAAAGGTTTCCCCCAGAACTGTGTGTAATTTAACACTAACAATGTTGATGAACACTGGCAATTTAGCTGTGCATTTAGGACCCTACACATACCCTGATTATCCCTTAATGACTCTCCAGAGGAAAATTGTCCTCTCCTTTGACAGTTATACACTCTTTGCCAAAAGGGTTCTAAATAGTACTGATGAAGGGTTTATTGACAAGCAATAATGAAGACCTAATAAAAACAACAATAGGGTGCTATACAATAGGTTCTCTATCATGTAAGCAATTGAGTGGTTCTTTGAGTCATTTATGGTTCTATTTAGAACCATTGACTATTATAGAAAATCCCCTGACGAACTTTTTTAAGGGTGCGTGGCAAATTAAACATGTTTTACATAGTCTTTACATATATTTAAGTAGATAATGATCCAATATTAAATATTTTTGTTGGAAAAAGTATGTGAATCTCTATAAACATGAGTTAATTTAAATTAAATTTAGTCAAAAGATGCCAATGAGGTGTGAGTTTAGTAAGCACTCCAATGTTGCAATAACATAAGCTTAAGTCTTAATTATTCAAGACCAGTCTTCAAGACCACACAGGTTTATGGACGTGTGCCATGCCTCAAACTAAGATTCCTGAGGACCTCTGAAAAAGACTTATCAAAGCTCACCAGACTAGAAAATGTAATAAAATCATTTAAAATAAGTTTGGCTTCTCCTAATCCGTTGTGAAACACATGATGCACCACTGTTTCTTTCCCAGGAGTGGTCGTTCAGCATAAAACACTCCAAAGGCACAGTAAGTAATCATACTGGAATTTATTAAGAGACCCCAGGGTAACATCTAAGGACCTACAGGCCTGACTTTCATTGAGTCATGCCAATGATAATGAGTCCTGTATCATGCAAACACTGAATAATTATAGTGCACATGGCGGGAAACAAGGAAGAAGCCATTACTCTCCAACAAGACCACTGTTGTCCATATAAAGTTTGATCAAGATCACATGGATAAGCAGGGATTTTGGGCCCCATTAAAATATATTACATTGAGCCCCATAATAATACATGACTAATGACTAATACATTTTAGGGCCCCTGTCAGTCATAGGCCCTTAGTGTTGTCCTAAACCATCAACACCCCACCACCCCACCCATGTGGCACCCCTGTGGATAAGCCAAAAGCTTGTTGGAAGGCAGATGAATCCACCTGGCTGATCACCAGTTACAGGAAACATTTGGTTAAAGATGTTGCTGCTCAAATATATGCAGAAATGCTGAAAACTGTAAAACTGTGCTGTATAGAGGACTTGGACTTACATAGTGGAACCATAGTGTATTACTATACAATAGTTTTTTGTGCCTCCAATGTGTTTTTAATTTGTCATGGTTTAACATCCAACCCTGATTTTAAAGACCCTCTTTTTTAAAAGAGCAGGACCCTATTCCCAAGTCAAGAACTATTTAGGAACTACAGTTCTTAAGAACATGGTGATATGAGGAGGCTGAGCTTCTCAAACTACACTTTCATTATTCAGGCCATGTTAAAGGGCAGAACCACTTATCTCACTACTGTGTGTATTCATACCTGCTCTGGTCCTTGGAAGCATATCCTGCACACAGGTGTGCCCTCAGCATAACTGATGAAGGAGAAGCGCTCGTCCCGTTTGTCTTTGGAGAACTCCTCGGCTGCTGTGGTCCTCTGTGTCTCCGGCCCCACAGGGCAGTCTGTCGAGGGGACACTCCAGTGCTGGAGCCGAAAGCTGGTGTTGTTGTTGTTGGCGGCACATGAGCACGGGTTGCCTTCGCTTTCACGGTGTGTGGCTGACGGTCCGCTCATGGGGCTGAGCACAGGAGGCGTCTGTGGAGCCTGTGTGGCCTGTGGGACCAGTGAAGCCTGTGGCCTGAGCAGTAGTACCTTCAGGTCACTGAAAAGAACACAGCAGCGGCCTTTCAGCATGCCGGGCGGGAACACAGCATCCACCGCTTGAGTGAAAATCTATTGTAAAAAGCTGCCCAGTGATGCTGGTGGCTGTCAGTTCTTGAAGAAACTTTGCACTGTGGTCTGAAGAGTGAAGAGTGGATCTCCAAGTATTCCTTTTAATAGCTGCCAACCTGCTGGTCAGTCTTTTACTCTAACTTGGCTTAATTGCTGAAAGGTTCATTGTCCCTCAGATCCGCAAAAGACACATATGAACTTTTTCCAATATTCATCCCCAGCAGATATGAAATGCAAGATTTTAAGCAGGTGTCAGAAGCCATGGGATTCAGGCAAAATACAAAGAAATGCTATGAAGCGATGAGCAACTCTCCAGGCACCTGGCTTGGTCCCACAAATAATAGCATAGTAAGACAATGCTCTAACCTATGTAAGGAGAACCGTGCTGTATAAAATGTCATATTTATAGGTTTTCTGTAACACAAGCATGCTGAGTAGCCTAAGGATCCTCCAGGTTGAAAACACAGCCAGCTCAGGTCCAGCCCACTCCACTTCGTGCTGGCAAGATAAGTGCTCAACGTCCTCTCCTAGTTCCCAGCACTTCTACAGGCTGATTCCCTCTCGCTGCATCCTTATCACACGGAGTTCAGCGAACGTGTGTCTTCAGCCTATTTACGTGCAGGCTACTTCACATCACATCCTAGGAGGCTGCCTGCACTTCCAGCACAACTCGGCTCAATCCCTGCCCATCCTCGTCATTCCACAAATTCGTGCTCGCCTCCAGCAGCTTTCAGAAGAGATATGGGTTATAATCCGAGCACGGAGCTGCAGGGTCAGCTTTCTCGCTCAGGTTTTGTTTGGCAAAACTGGTGCTGGTGTCCGGAGTCTCTCTCTCTCTCTCTCTCTCTCTCTCTCTCTCTCTCTCTCTCTCTCTCGCTCTCTCTCACGGTGTCTCTGCTTTGCTGGCTGGCTGGCGCTGCGGTTTCAGCACCACGCTTGCCGGGACAGCTCCCCAGCAGCAGCAGCGTCACCCAAACCTGCGTGACGATTCTCAGCTCCTCCCAACCGGCTGCAGGAGCTCATCACGCTGTATTAACATTAGCCTAGAGCCACCTCTTCGTTTCACGTTCAGGCTCGTGTTGGAGATCACTGAACCGCTGGTTTGGCGTTTGTCACAGTTAAGGTTCAGCTGTATGAGTTTTCAGAGTCTAAAAGTGTCTGTTTTCAGCCTAAAACCTCTTTAAAAGACTTTAATTTGAATCACAATGAAGCTACTTTCTCAAACATACATGGGTTTGACTTACTAACTTACCAGCTTGCTGTAAAAAAGTCTCTGTGGACAAATCAGAGTACGATAGTATATAAATATAGAAGTATAATATATAGTAGAATAAATATATAGTATTTATAAGAGTATTCATTTCACAGAAATAGTAATTAGATTAAAAGATTTTTAGAATTTAATGAACTAAATTGCAAGACAATGTAATAAATGAATGAATTGTGTATGTACAGATTGATGAATTAATAAAAACAATTATTGAAAGAGTTGATGGGCAAATGGGTCAGCTGAATGAATGAAAGGGTGGGTGGATAGATTAATGAATGAATGATTGAATGAATGAATCAGTGGGTGGATGTGTGGATGAACGAATGAATGGATGTATAGATAGATCAATGCATTTATAAACAGATGGATAAATAGATAGTAAGAATGGCTAGGTTTGTGAATAAATAAATAAATAAATAAATAAATGGTTTGATGGATGGATGAGTGTGTGGGTGGATGAATGAATAAATATGCAAGCCCCAAACTATATAAACCTTCACCACACTATTTCCTGTTACCATGTACCATGTGTACATGTTATCATGTAGAGGCACATTATAACTGTATGTCTGGACTCTGTGAAAGTTTCTTATTTTCAGTTAATTATTGATTTAAATCAGTTTTTCTCTTGACAGGTACCAGTGATTGATGCAGTGGTAGCTCCTCTGCGATTGTGGGTTCTATACCCAGGCTTGAGCAAGGCGCTTAACCCTCCCTGCTCCATGGGTGCCACAGCAATGGCTGCCCACCCCTCTCGTGTACCACTGTGCACCACTGCACGGATGGGTTAAAAGCCAAGGCCAAAAATCATCTGTGTCCAACACAAATGGTGAATATGGTTGACATGTAGTGTAGGGACTGAGGGGTGCTGGGGGTGTAGGGACTGGACATGGTGAACTAGCGGTAGATTTACTGAGGTCATATGTTCCAACATTTACTGCAAAAATTATTCAAAATTCCTTTACTTTCTCAAAAAAGTATTTGAAAGGATGAAAGTATTGGGACTGTGGCCTTGGTATTATTTGGTATTGTTGGTGTGGCGCAACAGATAACACCACTAGCTGCCAAGTAGGTTCCACACCATATTGGAGACATGTGGTTTGATTCCCGGTCTGGGTGACGTTGCTGCGCTACACCAGTAAGAGTCCTTGGGCAAGACTCCTACCATTCCATTGGCCCACCTCAAGTAAGTAAGGTATGTTGGCTTGAGAAAGAAAGCTAAACAAGTATTGACTGGTTTTCCCACAAATCTTAAGACCTGGAAACCTTTCAGGTCTTTAAAGACAACCCTGACTGTTTACTCATGTAAATGTTTATATGCAGTACTATTAAAACATGTAATACAGCAAGCAGAATCCTTTATTTTTTAGAGGACAAAATTGCTCCACTTGTAGATTTCATTTGATTTGTGTGGCATCAGACATTTGCTCTCATTTTCTCGTCCACTGTGTAGGGAACAGTGCGGTAAATACAGTGGCATGCCAAGGTTTGGGAACCTTTGGTCCAAATTTCTGTTACAGTAAATAGTTAAGTGAGTAGAATAGTAACTGATCCCCAAAAGGCACAAAGTTAAACATGAAATAGTGGAACAGAGTAGAGGAGCACCATGCAAAAGTTTGGGCACCCCAAGAGATTTGAGCTTTCAAATAATGTTTACCGAGGTCTCATGCCTTAATTAGCTTGTTAGGGCTGTGGCTTGCTCGCAGTCATCGTTAGGAAAGGCCAGATGATGCAAATTTCAAAGCTTTATAAATACTCTAACTCTTCAAACCTTGTCCCAACGGTCAGCCAAAATCCGAGTATAGACCTCAAACGAGCAGTGCTGCCGCAAAGACGGCCCAAATACCTCACAGAACTAGAAGCCTTTTGCAAGAAGGAATGGGTGAAACAAAAAAGATCTGACACTGTTGTGCTTTGGTGAAATGGGACATATTTAAATACTACCAGAAAGTAGGTGCAAACTTAGGGACCAACTGCTTTATTTTCCATAGGAACAAAGGAAGGAATCCATCATAGAGTGATCAAAGGTGATCAACTACCAGAGGGATTCTGCCTATTTATCACGGCTTTACGATAAACCAAACATTTCCATTTGGATTATGCATCATGTTTGGATGATATGGGTTTTTTTTTTTTTACAATGTTTTAATGCACACAAGTCTTAATAGTGAAGATGCCCTTAAGATAGAGGTAAACACAGCTGTCAAATAAACAGGCTAATATTTTAATACATATATCTTATTTAAAAAAAGAACAAAAACTCAAACATAAATATTATTTATATATGTATACACTACATGTCTAAATGTTTCCGGACGCCCCTTCTAATGAATGCATTCAGCTGCTTTAATTGCACCCATTGCTGACACAGTCTAGACAGCTTGTCTAGTCCCTGTAGAAAAGTACTGCCGATAGAATAGGACTCTCTGGAGCAGATATAAAACATGAACCAGTTGGCACCATATCTAATGTTGTGGGCTATAAAAGTGGTATAAAGCCCCCCAGCATTGGGGGAGTTGTGGAGCAGTGGAAGTGGTGCGGTGGTGCTCCATCCAGGACTCCTGTGATGAGCTGGGGGAGTTGGGGATGAGGTGGGGGTGCTGATCATCCAACATCCAGTCAAGTCCTCAGAGCAATGCTCCATAATCTAGTGGAAACTCTTGCTTGTACCTGTAGAGGCCGTTGAATAAGCCAGTGTCCCAATACTTTTGTCCAACTAGTGTACATACGTAACTCCACTGATGTCATATCCGGCTGCGACGCGCTAAAGTTGAAAGTTCAGCGAAGCGAGTTTTGAGAGTAACTCGTTAGTTATTCCGTTTTTAAATATGATAATTATTAAATATAACCAGCTATTTTTACGCTAACCACGAAATAGACCTCGGTTTGCCGCACAGGTAATCACATGGCCACCCGGCAGCTTACCTTTAGCCTTGTTTTTAGCACTAAGCTAACAGGCTAACCTGTCTAGACGAACCCGATGTAAACAAAGGGCAGAGAGGCTGACCTGCAGCTTCACACCCGTCCTGATTACTGTAAACCTGCTGTACTAATCCATATAACTTACCAGCTAAACACACAGCTCGTTTTCTATAAATCAGGCCCGATGTGGCTAGCTGGCTGAGCTGCATAGCTATCTATCTACTGTCTGCACAGAAGCAACGATAGGTGAGATCTGGGGACCTGCTATTCCAGTAGGCATGTCCAACAGCCTGACCCCTGAACAGAGGAGGAAAATCGAGGAGAACAGACTGAAAGCACTTGCTAGAAGGGCTGAAAGACTTGCACATGGGAATCTACAAGCTCTGCCTGCTGAAAACGACCTCTTCCCGAAGCAGCATGCTTCCTCAACACCGCTGCCCTGTCCAACAACAGGGCCATCGACACACTTCCCACCACCTTTTCCTTTAAACAGAGAAAACAAGCCATCGACAGGCAGAACAGGCCCTGCGAGACAGGTATCTGTGGCCTTACTGTATAATAATTGTGTACGTTTACTGAGTGATACATTACACTTCGATTTCAGCATCTTATCAGTGTAAATAAAATGCTTTTAAAGGTTGAATTTGACTAGTTTTTCAGGCTGGTTTTTGATTATGAATTTGTTGAGCTAAAAACGAGAAGAATATGTAGGTGCTGTTGAAGTACAGCTCTAAAATATCTTCATTTTAGCTATTTTGCTGCATTTTAACCCTATATAACTGTATTGCCACTGTCATGCAAAAGCCTCTTCATCTCCAAAATGGTTAAGATATATTTTACTATTAATTTGTTTTTTAATTTTATTGGTCCCTTCATCATGAAATTGTAACACAATGTAACGAAAAACTACCAGATTTACATTGCCAAAAGGGAAAAGGCAAAAATGGATATAACAGGTTTTTGCATGACAGTGACAATATTTTCCCTTTCCCTGTAATGATAATTGTGTCTTCTCTTTCTCTTAGGTCCAACTCATAGATGCCCTGCCCATCCCTAAAAGACACTTTCCAATGAATGAGTCTCAGACTCCGGGTCCTTCAGCTAGTTCCAACCCTCCTGAGCCCAAATCTGATGCATCGAAGGGAACTTTTAAGGCCGGCAGTTTCTACGGACAGAATCAGGGGCTGACCGTCCACACTTCTTCGGAGAAGAAGCCCCCTAAACCATCGGACTCTGCGTCTACTGGACCTGCTAAGAAACCAGCTGTGTGTGTGAGGGGGAAATGTGTGCCACATACAGAGGAGCGTTTTAGAGTAGAAGTCAGCTACCATGCGGAGCTCATTGCAGTGTTCAAAAACATACCGTCCAGAAACTACGGTAAGAAACGCTTTACACCCACAAGGAATTCACTGTTAAACATGTCTTACAGGTCACAGATAACATCTGTCTGCTATATTTTACGTAACAAGTTCATTACTGTCTGTAGGCTAAAAATTAAGATGACTTCTCACTCACTCACTCACTCACTCACTCGTTCACCCTCCTCCACTGTGTTAGTTTGCAGGTACTGACAGTAGCCCATCTGTTGCTCCTTTGTACCATGCCCATCAGTAGGTAGAGATCACCACTGATCAGATGATGTTTGGGTGGCGAACCCTTCTCAGTACAGTGGTGATATCGACATGGTAGTGGCATGCTGGTGTGCTGCCCTGGTTTGAGTTTATCAGGTATAGTGCTATTGTTCAGGTTTTAAATACCCATCACTGTTACATCCAGCCAACCAGCCAAAATCCCAGAGCGAATAGAAGTCAGCTGTCCACAAAATAATATTCAAGGGGAGAACATTGCCAACATGGTCATCAAGATATGTAAAGAAGTGTAAAACAGCCCTAACATGTAATCACAGAATTTACAGATAGCTCTTACCACACTGGGTCATCTGTTCAGCAGTGGCCTTTTTCTTCTAAATGAGGGGTTAGAGGGGGAGATAAATTGTGCAGCGGTTATAAAGCAGTTATTGGTGTTTCGGGTAAAATGTTTCCTGTGGTGTTTCTCATATTTTCTACACTCCATGTGTGCTTCTCTAAACTACTAATAGGCTGGTTCTTATTTGTAGCTTCATTATTTTGGCGTGCTGTTATTTGCTGTTTGCTTGATTACAGTAATTCTGTAACTCATTACAAAAATGCAATTTGCGTTACAGACCCTGCCACTAAGATGTGGAACTTCAGCCTTGAGGACTATAAGCTTTTGAGTAGGTCTTTTGCACTCTACAATGTCATATGTCTCTACGAATGCTGCAGTAGCCACCTCACAGAGGACATTTAAATAGCATATAACTCTGTATCAGTCTTTCATCACTCTGCATCGCATCTTTCATTTATTAAGTGTGTATCAAGAGCTCCATGATCCTATTGTGTGTGTGTGTGTGTGTGTTTGTGTGTGTAAATATATTTTCTCCTTCTCTAAGTGGAGGAAGCAGCAGGCGTTCCATCTGTATCTCTGAAAGCCCTGGAAGGAATGGAGGGACTGGATCTGTCTGCCTCTAGCAGCCGCCCAAAAGATGGTGCAGCTCTGGCTGCCCTGATGAAGCTGTGCCAAGGCTGGCAAAAGCCTGGGGCCACTGTGAAGGGCAAGTGCACTCTCGTCTCCCGCTCTCGGCTGGAACTGGATATCGGATACCATGCAGATGTCATAGGTATCTTTAAACAGATGCCTTCGAAGCACTATGGTGAGTTATGGTTATGGTGTCTGATCAGTTTGTTTGTACAAATCCTAAATATGCAGTTGGTGTTTTTTTTTTTATAGACTAAGGATATTTTGAGGTGATTTAGGAACCAGATTAATTGCACCTTTGGTTAATGGTTTCCAATTAATATTTGCAAGTGAATTCTTATTTTTGCATTAAATAAATCTAGTATAAATTTAAACCTGTTTGTATTCAAGTATTTATTTGAATTAAATGAAATAAAGCTTTCTTTCATTATAGATATGAAAACAAGAAAATGGAGTTTCCTTCTTGAGGATTATGGACAACTGAGTAAGTATTTCAGGTTTGCTATGGTGGTATATTATCTATTTTATTAAATTAAAACTTTCTTAATAGCTTTTTGACACATTATTGCTTTAGGTGCCAATGTCTGGTCAAGGTGATGCCCTGGGCCTAGTTTCCCAAAAACGGCCTAGTGTTAAGATTGTTTGAATTGTTAGAGAGTGTGTTCAGTGTAATGCTCGCTCATCCAGTTAAGCATCGTCTTTGTGCTTAGATGCTTTTGAGAAACCCAGAGTTCATTTCCAGCACACACTTCTCAAATGCTCAGATGCTCCAAAAGGCTTTGTTTAGTAGGATCAGCTGTGTGTTAAGTTAAGGTTGGAACTAAACTTCCCAGGGCTTGATGTTCTGCACTGTACTTCATCATTCTTGCAGTGTGTAGTTGTTTTATAAACTGTTTTCTATTTAATCATTTATTTATATATTTTTTTGCTCCTCTTGGAAATTTTTGAGCAGTGGAGGCATTAAATGACGTTTCAGCTGTGGAGATTGAACCACTACCACGTGCTGTGCTGCAGGCCTTCTCCTCACAGTTTGAGAAGAGCCATTCCAAAGCTGCAGAGGTCCCTGAGGCCGATCTCTCAGGTGTCGACCCCACACTGGCACGTAGCCTTATGCCCTTCCAGCTGTATGGTGTTAAGTAGGTGCCACTCAATACCAGTTATCTTAGTCTTTATGTGGTATTTATGCTGAAGTTAAATGTGCAGGTTGTTTTATACAGGATATCTAGTTCCCAAACAGAGAAATGAAATAATTGTGTTTAATTAAAATAATAATAATAATAACAATAATAATGATGATGATAATAACAATATTAATCATAATAATAAAGTAAATTGGTTAAGTAATCTGTTATTGCTGGTTTTAATTATTAATTTATTTTTGGGCAGCTTTGCAGTGTCCAGAGAAGGCCGTCTGCTCCTGGCTGATGACATGGGTCTAGGAAAGACTGTGCAGGCCATCTGTATTGCAGCCTACTACAGGAAAGAGTGGCCACTGCTAATAGTCGCCCCATCTTCTGTGCGCTTCACGTGGGCAGAGGTAAGACTCACCACAGTTTTCTCACCCTGGACACAAAATATGTGATGATACATGAAGAAAGTAAAAGGCTTGTTGACAGTCATTCTGTTAAACTGTCACACGAATGGAGCGTGTGGATAAAACTTTTTATACATTTTTATGACAACCATGAAGCAACATGGCCACACATCTGCAGTGCCGTTACTGTGGTGTGTCTCATATGGACACGGGCAGAGTGTAACATGGAAAGATCTTCATGTCAGTCAACCTTAGAACAATGGAATTGACTAATTACTTTTAATGTGCAACGTAACAGACTCTCTGCTCAACTGCTACAGACAGTGTCAAAATAAATCACTAACAAAACAGCAGTAAAACAAAATAATTTCATACTGAAAGCTAAAATTACTGTATTACATTTTGTCTCACTTTTTGCTCGTCCGAAAAATGATCCAGTGTGTGACTCAAAATCCATGATCTGATCCGAACTGTGACTCATTTCTGGACAGTGCTGGTGAGCTGCTTTTGCAGCTCCACCAAAGTTGCCCCTATGACAGTCAGTGGAGCATTACCATGATTTTGAAGCTGGTATTTTACGGTAAAAATACTATTAAGGTCTGGAAGATTGGTGGATGGATTTACAGCAGCACAGAAGTACAGTGAAAACAAAAGCAAAGCATCGCACAGTACAAAGTGGCCTCACATATATGTACAAATACATAAACAGAGGGTAGATATAAGAATATGAATATAACAAAGCAGTTAAAGTGTAATGTGCCGTAAGTAAGGCACATAAGTATTATGCACATGACCATACAATATGTATTGTATGTCAGCAAAGTGTTCTAGTCTATTGGAGCGTTGTAGACTAAAGCTATTACAATATCAGCTCCTTTCCTTTTCCCTGTATGTTCGTTTTCAGGCTTTTCGACGCTGGTTGCCCTCAGTATCAGCAGATCGCATCAACGTGGTGGTGAAGGGAAAAGACAGTCTTCGCTCTGGCCTAGTCAACATCATCAGCTATGACCTGCTCAGCAAGATGGACAAGCAACAATTAGCCAGTCCCTTTGGTGTGCTCATCATGGTATGCTTCCCTGTCTAGCTGTAGGTGTACATATTGCCTATTCAGAAGAGGACATGAGGTTAAATGTAGCTTAGGGAAGAACAAGTGGAATGCTTGATGAGACTGGGAAACTTTGCTGTGGATAAGATGGGACGGAAGGCTGCAATTTAGCCAGTGTCATGCTTTGAAAGCCACATATAATTGTTTTTTTTCTACAACAGTTTAAATGTCATTTGTCATTGTTGAGGCATATGTAAAACAATAGTGCCTGTAGACAAGAGTCCAAAAGAGCATAATTGACCTTGCTTTACCTTTATTACCGTAGTCTGATGTAACAGAACTGGCAGTAAGTGTTCTCCTCTAAGCACCTTCAGCTGTCCGCTGATGATATGTTGTCGAAAGTAGCAGTGCAGGTACAAAGCTAATGGAAGCTTTTGCCCAATTACTGGTATTGTGTAAACTAGATGCCTTAATGCTCAGACTCTCTTCACAATAATCAAGTTTCTCTGTTAGACTTGCTTGTGCGGTCTCTAACTCCCCAGATACCATGTCAATGTGGGGCCTGTTTGGGTAGCCCAACTTTGAACCAGAAAGTCTGGTCAGTGATTGGACCTGGAGGTGTTTAACATGGGCCCCATCTGGGTTGTACACTGCATACAGGGCCTAGATGGGACCCATGTGACATTAAGGTGGTCTGTTTCAATGGGACCCATTTGGGAAGCCCAACTGGGTCCCAATCAAAACACACCCACCTGGAACCAATCTAGCTCATGTTCCAACCATGTGAGCCCTACGAGCATGTTGGCTGGGTCTGTGTGCGACATACTAAATCAGATATTTTTAGACCATTTGACCAGTATCAGAAGTCAATCATTGGTTAATAATATTTATTCACTTCACTAACCTTTAGTACCTGCAAAACTAGTAATACATTTCAGACCTGTCTTGCTTGATGGCTGAAGAACATATACTGTATATTGTTGCTGTCCTGCACAAACTTTGTATTCTCAATGTGGCAACTTTATAGGAGAAGGAAAAACTTAACTTTCAATGGAAGAACAACAGTTCAATATATAAAAAATATTTTCAAAGATTATTTTTTAAAAGAATATTTTTTTAACGTTTTTAAGGCGTTGCATGTATGTTGCTTGACCACTTTCATTGTTATATGTCTGTGTGTACATGTAGGATGAGTCCCACTTTCTGAAGAACATCAAAACAGCTCGCTGCAGGGCTGCGCTTCCTCTACTGAAGGTTTGATATATTCCTTCATTATCTCTAGACTGCACCAGGGCCAGACACAAACATGCAGTTAATCTGCTCTGACTCAGAACCATTTATGAACGTTTTCTCAGAGTGTGATGCTCTGTAGCTGCAGTTATATTGCTGAAACAGTAAATATTTTGTAAATTGCTTTTTGCTTAGTTATTTATTTATACCATGTATAAATTGGAACTACCTGGATTTACATTATGAAAAATGTGACCATTATTTGTGGAGGGTTACAAAGTAAAATGAGAAAAATGCAGATATTGCATTCACTCCTACTAAATGTTGTGCTCTGTTTGAGTACAGCAGATTCCCAGTATGGAGATGTTATCACTTACCAGTTTGAATTATTGGTCAATAAAGAATCTCATGCAAATAATTAGTAAGCACTTATTTTCTGATGCTGATAGTATTGTTATATGATCATGCATCTGTAGGTTTACTACCTTATCTCAGTGTGTTTCTGTGTTCCTGAAGTGTTTTTAATCCTCTCTGTGTGAATGTGGCAGGCAGCTAAGAGAGTGGTCCTACTCTCAGGAACTCCTGCCATGTCTCGTCCAGCTGAGCTCTACACTCAGATCCTGGCTGTGAGACCCACACTCTTCCCCCGTTTCCATGATTTCGGGGTGAGATACTGTGATGCTAAGCAGGTACTGCAACCTTTATTGGTTAAAGGAGGTCACTCTCTGCGCCACATTCAGTTAAAATGATGCAGATGTAACCATAAAACATTGCCACTGAGACTTTCCCACCTTCCCTCTCCCTATTTGTCTCTCTTACCTTCCCTTGCCCTCTGTCTATGTTTCTGCAGCTCCCCTGGGGCTGGGACTACTCTGGCTCCTCTAACCTGACTGAGTTGAAGCTTCTGCTGGAGGAGTCTCTGATGTTGAGGCGGCTCAAGTCTGACGTGCTCTCACAGCTTCCTGCAAAGCAGCGCAAGGTGGTTACCGTGACTACAGACGGTATAAACTCCCGCACCAAGGCTGCTCTCTCTGCTGCAGCCAAAGAGCTGGCTAGCGGACGTCACAATGTAAGTATACCTTAGTTGATTATCGGAAGGATAAACAGCTCTTTAGTGCGTCTGAGATCCTGAGACGTGTGCTAAAAATATATCATGGGACCATCCATCCAACACCAGGGATATAGTGTGGTGGTGTTTTCTTTGTCATCAGTGACTGTGAATATCAAATTAATTAAATCCTTACATGAATATTGCAAACCATCATCCTCTGTGTGGTCGGTGGTGACTTGAGTTTGTTTGTTTCTATAGAAAATGCAGGAAAAAGAGGCTCTACTGGTCTTCTTTAATCATACAGCAGAGGCCAAAATAAGGGCCATAATGTGAGTATGACATGTCTTCAGTACTTTCATTTATGGTTCACTCAGACATTTCAACTGGGGACATTGTGTGATGAATAATGGGCTACAAGTTTATTGGGTGCAATAATTTCCATATTTATATAAGTTATTACCACTATGCCACATTACTATATTCATATACTTATTTTATTTTATAGTGTTTATTTATAGAGTGTTTATTCTGCAACTGTAACAACTGCAATTTCCCTCCTATGATCAATAAAGTATTTCTGATTCTGATTCTGAAGTTAGCGAACTTCCTCAATACCACTGAGGATGGGGTTGGCTCATTGGGTGTACTTGACCAGTCCAGTTGTTATTTATTATGTCTTCTTTAAGGGAGTACATCTCAGATATGCTGGAGTGTGGACGAGAGAAGTTTCTGGTGTTCGCACATCACAAACGTGTCCTGGATAGCATAACCAAAGAGCTCTCTGAGAAGGTAAATGTCAGATTTCCCAGAGAACCGTTCACCAAACAACAAGGAGAGTAACAACTATTGTTTTTCATGAACCTTAGGAATACTGGGAATATAGGAAGAAGGCATCAGTGATATATTGATATATTGAAACTGAGAATTTGTACTCATAAACCACCATTGATTTATTGAATTCCTAATCAAAACAGCTATTATGTACAAGTACTAATTGTTTTATGGAAATATTCTTGATTAGATGTAATATTACATCCACTTATGTAAGGAGGAAAAGAATAACACATCTTCAAAAACATTATTTTATTATTAAGATGAAAAGAAACATGAATACCTTTTGTGTCCAAATGCAATAAAATCCTTATAGTAATGGTGCAACATCTACTGTAAAGCCTTCTGAGAAGTGTATAGGCTTTTGCTGCAGCAAACAGGGGCAAACTTCCCATTGATACCCTTGACTTCAAAAGAAGCAAGATGACCAGGTTTCCTCAAACGTTCAAATGGATTTTTTCTGTTTGTCTGATGCTGAAAAATGAATGACTTGTCTTTAATGTTTTTTCTGACTGGAAATGACATAACTGAAAGCTAGTGAACATCGTTTTGTGTTGACACTTTGTGTATTCTCTTCCACACCACAGGGGGTCTGTTATATCCGCATCGATGGATCCACACCCTCAGCCGAGAGGCAGCAGTTGTGCGAGAGGTTCCAGTTCTCCCCAAAGAGCTGCGTGGCTGTGCTCTCCATCACAGCTGCAAACATGGGTCTGACTCTGCACGCTGCAGACCTTGTGGTGTTTGCAGAGCTCTTCTGGAACCCAGGAGTAAGTGTGCTTCTACGCCCAGCAATAGTGGGAAATCCAGGTCCAGAAAGTTCTTGACCAGGATTTGCCACCTCTGAGAGCAAGGATGGGGCAGAGCCATAACGGGGGCACCAGGGATGTTGAATTGGTATCTAATGTCCGTACCCTTAATTTGGTTCTTTTATGCTTGGGGTAACCCAGATTTGGTTTTTAGCCAGAGCCATGGAAAGTCAGTTGTCCTGCCACATAGCTTTTATATCCAGTACACAGTAATATCAGATTATTATGACCATGGTTTGGAAAGAGATTGACGCCCACCACCCAATAATACCTGCTCTGTGGTGGTCCTTTGGGTCCTGATAATTGGAGGACAGATGAAACAGATGGACTACAGTCTGGAGTAAGGGAACTACACAGTGCCCCTATGTGGAAAATAGAGCTGATATAGCTGTTATAATATTCTGATATGATTGTATTAAGCACAGACATACAGCTTTATAATACAACGGTATAATACATAGATTCAGTGCTTGATAATTCATCATTCTGTTGTTTGTCTTTTTACATATCCTCTTTTGTTTACAGATATTAATCCAAGCAGAGGACAGAGTGCACCGCATTGGTCAAACCAGCTGTGTGGATATTCATTATCTGGTAGCCAAAGGAACAGCTGATGACTACCTCTGGTAACTGAAATCCTCTGTTTCTTAGACCCCAGGTACTTTCACACTCTTCATTAGAGACTGATATGACTCCAGCACACTGACTCTTCTCTGTCCACAGGCCTATGATCCAAGAGAAGATGAATGTTTTAGAACAAGTCGGCCTGTCGGAATCCAATATTTCAGACAAGGCAGAGTGCGCCAGTTTTCACAGCAAGGTTGGATGAGACTTTCCTTTCAACTTTTTGACTCAACAAATGACCAAATTCCATCAAGCTGTCAGTCTAGAAATGCTGTAAATCTGGCAGTACTGCAAAAACTGGAATCGTACTGGATTAGAGATATCACAGTTTACAGATCGTTCTGGAACGTAACATGATTACATCCTGAAAACCTTAATGCCAGCAGTTGAGACGAGAATGAACCCCTTTAGGTTGAAAATTTAACTCTGGTCTGTATGTACAGTTTGATTTGACATGAAATAGTGTGTAGCTCAACACAGGTTTCTAATCTGACATACAAACACTTCATAATGACAGTCTGAAAATGCTGTCTTTTAAACGAGGCCATGTGTCTGTTCCTCCCTTTCCAAGGACCCCAAGCAGCAGACCATCACTGAGATGTTCCAGAGGTCTTTCTCAGAGGAAGATATGGATGAATCAGTGCTACTGGAGGCTGTGAATGACTGGGAGGAGACAGAGCACACAAGTTCTGGCCCCCAGGAAGATCACTTCTCTGAGAGCCCCAGCAAGAAAAGACGCATTGAAGACTACTTCAAATCTACAAAAAATCTGTAATACTTTAATTATAGTAACTGTCTTAGCAACCACTCAGAGTTGTTTAACCTTATTTTTTTGAGCTTCAGAAGAAAAGAAGGACTGAGAGTGGCTGTTTGGTCCCTATGATTTAAAGGTGGGCATGATTGATTTGTAAGTATTGTACATAATGTTTGAGAAGTGTTAAGTAATAAAGCTCTACATGATATAATAGGCTGTTTATAAGTCATCCCCTAAAATAGAAAAATCACAATAGTTTTATTTGTTACCAGTTTTTCCAAACGTCTGTAGTGTCAGGCTTATTTGATCTACCAGAAGGATTCAGGGTAATCCATGCTTTTGCCTTACTCATTATCATTGAGTCATCGGGGCTGATGTACCTGGTTGATGTAGTGTAGTGAGTAACAACACTGCCTTCCCTGTGGCAGACTAGGGTTCAATTCCGAAGCTGGGCAACACCACAATACACCAATAAGAGTCACTGGGCAAGACTCCGAACACACTGCATTTTTCTAATTGTGTAAAATGAATAAAATGTATGTCACTCTGAATAAGATAAATGTAATGTCCAGTTACATAGCTGCCATTTTTCTCTTAGGAGTCCTCCATTCTGTCTGAAGTGGGTGTCTGTTGTCCTAAAATGAGTAAGGGGGAAAATACATCAAGAATCAACTTATGAAATATATATTTAGGACAAGTCAATACAGCTATTTCTCTATTTACCAATGTGAACAGCTTTATACAGTCTGATCTGGCACATTAAACTAGACTTCCCATTCGTTTTGCATCATATATGTTTATATATGATTTTAAAATGGATACCTATTTATTTTTTTAAGTATTAAATTCATACATATTAGTCAGATGCTTAATAAGTAACATTTATCAGTAGTAAGTTAGAAGAGTTGACAAAGGAAGACAAACGCATAACTGCAGTTTACTACTCCCTCGAGTCTTATCCTGGAATAAAAATGGTTTCAGTGGGAGAACCTCTGCTTAAACTGAAATCCAGGTCATGGGCCTAGTCTTTGGTTAAGAAGCGTTCATGCCTGCTTTTCCTCAGCATAACTGGAATGGTTACATGGTAGACCGTGATGCCTGTTCTATCATGTAAGAATCATCATTATGCCTCAGTGCTTTTGGGAAACCAAGCGCAAATCTATTTCTAAGACCTAGATGTCAGTAGTGGCAGTGAGACACAGACCTCTATTACCACTGCTGGGAGTGGACGTCTCTCGAGCTTCTCTTTGCTCTGATGAGTCTGTGGTTAACTCAGGAGACACCGGTTGGCTCTTTGTTGCCTCTGGGTCCAAATGTGCAGGACTTCCTACTGCTTCTGTACAAATATCAAAGTCTTTCTTTAGTTCACTTATGTGAATGCAGGAAGAATTTCAAATGAATGTTTTTCATTGTGTTAAGTTTGTTCATTTCTTCATGTTTGACAAACCTTCACTGTGTGGTTCGGTCTGGTCCCTTGGTTCGCTAAATGAGGGTGATCTTGATGTCTGGAGGTTCCTCAGCTCTGCAAAGCTCTCTTCTGCTTCTAGTGAATGGACAGTTTTTCATTATATTTAAACACTGCTTTTCTCCAAATTCTCTCAAATGTTCTCATTAGAGTTTGGATTATTATGAATGCTCTGAATTTAGAAACAGCTATGCCATCACAATTTGAAGGTGGCTTCAAGCTGTGATATTAATCAATAATCATATATATTTAATTAAGGTGATTTAAGATCTGAAAACATCTAGTTGTTTTGAACAGTCTTCACCTTAATAATTTTTTAGAAAATGTAAAACATTATAGGCTCACAAACGGAGCATTTTTGTAAGTCATTGTTTGTAAATTAACTCGACTTAGTTAAGTCAAAAAAAAAAAAAAGTTCTATTTTTTATTTCTCAGTGTGGTCAATAATACCTAATCGGTTGAGCCTCAAAAACATTTAGTAAATGAAATTGCCTAAAATGTGTGTAATATTTAATACAATAATTGTATGCGTCCCCTTCCTCTCAACTTGTTTACTGCTCATCCCCATCTGCAGGTTAGAACTTCCCATGGGAGGAAGCCTTCCTATTCTCAGTCTCCTGACCATAGAGGACTGTGGTGTTGATAGGATTATGTCAGTCTAATAGTTGCACCACTCTAGAGCTGTGAAAGCATGTACATATCTGTGGCCAAAAAAGAATAGAAAGGTAAATTTACTCAGTATAATTTCACAGCTCTAGAATAGCACAAATGGGAATGTGAATGGCAGGTGATGTGACTCACCCAGTGTGAGGGTCATAGGTTTAAATCCCAGCAAAGGGCTTAGAACTGCATTCTCAAAAACCTTCCAGTCTGGCATGTCATGTGATAGGTAAGGCTCTAACCTCCACATAGGAATAAACAGTAAGAAGATCTTACAAAATGTTGAAGCAGTCTCAGCTGCAGCTCATTTACTAATGTATCTATGGCTTAATATACGATGTATTGTTGAAGAAACCAAAAAGCAGAACAAAAAAAATATAAGGGAGAAGAACTTTTGACCAAACTCGACCAAAAAGCTCTCTGAATTCATTACTTTAGCATTTCCAGTTTGCCTGATTTCTGGCTATATAATGACTGATAACTAATTAAATTACCTAATGGAGAAGGCTCGTCATCCTCTCCAGCACTGATGATCTCAGACCCTGAGCTGATCTCTCCAAAGATGAAATGTATTTTCTCCTGTGCGTGTAGTGGGCTGGATGCACCATGGACGGTGTTCTCTAGGATATCTTTAGCAAAGCGGGCTCTCAGTGACCCTGGTGCAGTCTCCCTTGCCCTATCAGGGTCAGTAGGTCCCATCATGGCTCTCCACTGCTCAACTGCATTCTCTTTGGTCAAAATCAGCATCATACATGGACCGCTGAAGGAAAGACAGAGCCAAATATGCAATACATCCAATATTTTAGTAAATCAGATCTATGAACAGTTCTCTGGTCTTTGTAGAACATTTGGTACCTTTTCATTTATTATTTTAATCACACTCTCATGTAGCACTGTTGTGAAGCACATAACCAATTCACAGTGTGGGCTAACCAGACTAAAGTACAGCCTCTGCAAGGCGAACAGAGTTTTAACACAGTGTTATAGCTAAATCTCCCAAAAGAAACAATGGGGAGAACTCCATATCCCCCCACTATATATGCTAATTAAAGCGCTTAAGAGGCGTGCTAGCTATACATGAGTGTGCCTTAAAAAGATCTGACTGAAAATCTCCTCATCAGGGCTGATAATCATCAAACCGGCTGCAGAGGAATTCAAATGAGCCACAAGGATCAGATGATGCTTAGGAAAGAAGCAGCACATGCAGCACCATCTAGGCCCTGAGGCTAACATTCACTTGCCCAGATTCAGTAGAGGAGGAGTATGTCTGAAGTGTCTGAATTTAAATTTACAATATGATAAAAACCAAACCGCAAGGAACAGGTGGACTGAGGGAGAAACAACTGAAGACACTTTTTGAAGGGAAACACAGTAAAATCTAAAATTTGGAGATGGCCCTGATTTATCATACAGAACCTAATATGCCGACCTCACACTCTTACAGGTGCTACAAATGGATTCTTTGTGATGCCAGAGAATGACAAATCTTTAAATTGGCATATAACCTATTGGTTGACAACTTTAAACCTTAAGACTCAGGCATCTCTTTTACAAAAATGGTTCTTCTATGGTATCCCTCAAAGAACCATTTGTAGCACCCTTATGCATGATTAACCTGTTCCACAAACTACATACACCGTGTCTGATGGATACGCTTTGCATTTCGTGAAGCTGTTGTGAGAATTTGTTGTTAATGTGTGTGTGTGTGAGAGCTCACCGACACATATAGTCCACTAACTGGCTGAAGAAAGGCTTGTCCCTGTGTTCTTTGTAGAACTCCTCGGCCATTTCCCTGGACAGAACTGTCTCCTCTAGTCGGGAGATGGTGAAGCCTCCTGCTTGGATTTCCTCCAGGATCTCCTCTGTGGAACGACATGAAACCCCCAATCTTATCTGCAGGATGTATAACTGTGAAATACAACCAGTTGCTATCCTGCTGGTTGTCCTCATACTACATCTTATTTGGACGGTCTGAACACTTTGTCTAATGGACATATTGGTTGTGTACATACTTGTGCTGACTTTGGTTCTATATCAGTCTACATCTCAAAACATGTAAAAGTCAGTAGAGTTACTTATTACCATCTTACTAATTTTATCACAGTGCTGTATTCAGTTTACCTGGCTGAAGCCTAAGCAGTAAGATGTGAGGTTTGGAGGTTGTTCTGCCCACTCCACTTCTTATGAAATGTGAATTGTGTATGTTTTAAAATAACCTTTACATTTATATAAACTGAACAGTACAGCTACGTAAACCACAGGCTGCTGGATAAAGCACAGAGAGACAGTATCACCTGTGCAATAATAGAATATGTAGTGTAGGAAATTGTTGTTAGGCACCTTTAACACTGGCTGCTACCGTACCTCTGTGTTCCTCTGAAGTGTCAGGTTTAATAACAGCCAGCGTGTGCTCTTTCGGGAAGAAGAAGCTGATCTCCTTTTCAGCCTCCTCCAAGCTCACACTTCCATGAAGCTGGTTCACACACTCACTCTCCCCCGCAAACTGAGCTCGCAGGCTGGAGAACCACAAAGGCACACACATAAAAAGATAGAACATTGATCTATAGAGGCAGGGATTACCTTTTTAGATTTTACACTTGAAAACGTACTTGTTCAACCCCTTAAACCACAGGCTAATTGTACAGGGATTCGTATGAATTATCTAGTAAAGTCAGTAAAGTGACATGTAGAGACACTTCCAGGCTCTTACACTATAAGTGTCTAAAATATTGAAATTAAGATGGAATTTGCAGTATCCACTGAACTGCAGAGATTTTCTTTCATTAACAGTGTAGTTTTCACAGTTGAATCCAAGATAATACTCTCAATCTACAACCTGAAAGTGCACTGAAACTTCACCATACCAGTCGGGCTGGTCCTCCTTCGCCTTGGTGGGATCTTTGGGTCCTAGAAGATTTCTCCAGTGCTCCACAGCCCCCTGCTTTGCCAAGGCCAGAGCCAGCACAGGGCCGCTATGCACAACACAACACATTCTAAATGTTCTTTTTGTTGAGCATTACTTCACCTGAAGACACTGAACTACAATCAAGGAAAATATTCTATGTTTCTTTATGTAAATGTTCTGGAATTTTGCCTTGAAAAGCCTTACAACTAATTGAGAGCTGAGTGATAAACTGAGTGTGTGCATGCTTTCCATTTCATAGACAGCAAACTGTCCAGGAATGTGTTTTGTCAGTCAAAGTCATCAGGGAACATAATCTGTCTGTGTTTTGCTCTCTTTGCATAAAGGAGATCTATGTAATATTGAAATAAAGTTTCTATGAATCCTATGAAGATTCACTTAAGCATGCAAATACTTGATCACTGCTTTTACTAAAGAACCCTTAAAGAAGCACTGCATTGACAATTGACTACCTGGTCATGTTTGTAAGAAGGGCAGGGAAATAGTCCTCATCCTGGTGCTGACTGTAGAACAGGCGCACTTGTTCCTCCGTGAGCATCACCTCCTTTTGCATGGCCACTGCAAAACCTGCCTCATGGATCCTCGCTAAGATGACCTCTGTTAACACCAAGTCAAATCATCCCGCCGTTTCAGCATTAGTGAAGTCTTAACCATGTTCATTTTATGAGCACATGTGCATATAACATGTAAATATACAGGTACTGCATGTATAGACCGAACAGCCATAACATTAACACCAGCTGCCTAATTTTGAGTAGGTCTCCCTTGTGTCCACACAACAGATCTGAGCATTCGAGGCATGGACTCCACATGCCCTGTAATATCTGGCACCAAGACGGGGCCTCCATGGATCATGTCAGTGAGCCTTAGCTGCCCATGACGCGGTCACTGGTTCACTGGTTGTTCTTTCTTGGACCATATTTGGTAGGTACCGACCACTACAAAGTTTGCCTGCTACAGTAACAATACACGGATGAGCCATAACATTAACACCACAGACGGGTAAAAAAAACATTGATCATCTTCATCTACAGTGGTATGTGTTAAGGGGTGGAAATATTAAGCAGCAAGTAAACAGTCAATTCTTGAAGGGGATGTGTTAAAAGCATCAGAGCTCCTTTGACAAGAACCAAATTATGATGGCTAGATGAACGGGTCATCTCCAAAACATCTGGCAGGTCTTGTGGTTTTTTTTTCTGGTATGTAGTGGTCAGTACCTACCAAAAGTGGTCCAGAAAAAGACAACTGGTGATCCGACAGCGAAATGGGCACCTAACGCTCATTAATGCGATCCATGGAGGCCTCACCTCAGAACTTACTGGACTTAAAGTCTCCTGCTAACATCTTTATGCTAGATACCACAGAGCACGTCTTGAGGTCTTGTGAAGTCTATGCCTCAAATGATCAGATGTGTTGTGTTGGCACAAGGGACACCTACTCAAAATTAGGCAGATGTGAGACAAGTCTACTAGGTTTTAGCTATGTCATGTGACTGATGAGATATTGGCTTAATAAATCTAATATCATAAAAAGTGTTGTGGTGGCTTTTTAAACAATATCTGTGATACAATTAAGCAGACATTTTAAGCTGGGTTCCTTCTGAGCCACAGCTCTGCACAGATTTCTGTTTCCCCTCACTCTGAATTTAATGCCTTGCTCTGAATGAAGGCCTTGCTAATAAGCTGATGAGTACATCTGCAGTGCTGAGGTCTGCAAGGGCAACTAAAATGAAGGCTGTTTTATTTCTATGGCCAATTTAGTTCTTTTTAACAGACTTTAGACAACTGCAACTGAGCAACACTGTCTCCAAGGCTGTCGGAAACAGGTGCTCTAATAGTAAAAGTGCCTGGCTGCAACTGCTGCTATAGTACCCAGCCTAGGCTATTGCATAACTGTATACGTCTTTCTGTTTCTCCCTCTCTCAGCATGTGTGTGCCTGCAGGCCTGCGTTTCCGTGCACACAGACATGGTTCTGGCACATGCCTCTGTTTTCTCTGGCTGCGTCAGGCCGGATGAGTGCCAGTGTCCTCTCCACAGGCTCCGGTTCCGGCCCGGCGTGGCCTGAGTGCCTGCCTGACACCGCCGTCCTGAAGCTGGGAAAGAAGAAGGCCAGCTCCCTACTGGCCTGCTCTCCATCATGGCTGCCGTGCAGAGCATTGAAGAGGGTCTCCGATCCGTACTGAGCTCGCAGACTAGAGGAAAGGGAGAAGAGGATAGTTAGGGGGCAGGATGGATGGGTAAAGCGGAACAGAAACAAACAGAGGAGAAGAAAGAAATGAGAGACAGAGAATGTCAGAGAAAGTGAGAGAGAAGAAGATAGAAAAGGAGACAGACAGAGGGGTAATAGCAGGTGTGAAGGAAAGGTGAGATAGTTTGTGAGAAAGAAGTTAGTGTAGAGAGGAGGTAGATAAAGAGAGCATGGGAAGAAGAAGGAGAGAGAGACAGAAAGAGAGAGAGAGAAGAACAGATGGCATGACTGCTGGTTCCTCAGTGAGGGCAGAGAGAAGGGGAAGCTGGCGATAAGCACAGGATGCATACTGTTTTATCTGTTAACGCTCAAATCTGTGAAAACAATATGGGACCTCCTCTCTAAGAACACACAGCTGCTCTTCCTGATCTCTCTCCTATTATGCAACATGATATTTAGAGCTCACTGAGAAACTATATATATATATATATATATATATATATATATATGTGTGTGTGTGTGTGTGTGTGCGCATCATCACTCTCACACAAAAAAATCTATGTAAAAAATATTGCAAGGAATTTTGAAGCATTTCTATTGGTCTGTTTATAATGAAATATAAATAATGTAAAGAACAACAGATTCATATGATGTCAAAAAGAGAAATTAGAGATACTAGGTATTTGTGTGACAGCAGCCATATATATACATACATGCCATGCTGAATGCACACTCACCAAGCACTGTATTAGGAACACTATACTAATAGTGAAAAGGGCCTTTTGTTGCTCTCTAAACAGCCTCAGTACTTCATGCCATGGGTTCCACAAGATGTTGTAAACATTCTTTGAGATTCTGGTCTGGGTTGACACGACTGCCTCTGGCTGCACCTCTTTTTAAAAACATAGAACTGAGGTAGCTTACATTGTATAACTGCTGTATAAAAGAAGCCATGAAGCCATAGAGATACCATGCTGTCATTTCTTAATCCTGAAGTCTCGCCTATTGTTTTTGAAAGGTTCAACCAATCACATTTATTTCTTATAGATTTAATGTTTATTGATTTTGCAGTTGTTGTTTCAGCATTTGTAAGGAACGTTGGTGAGCATGGCTATTTTTATAGGTGGATTTGCTGACAAATTCATGTAAAACAACTTGAAGTGTGGCACTGAACTGTACTGGGTCCATTTACCCACAAGGAAGAATTTATTGCTGGGCATGTCAATTATGTGTCACAAAGTCCACATTTGTGGTTTATGGTTTTGCCTAAGTGTACACCAATGTGACACGCTTCCAAATTCATCAATAGTATGTAAGTGCTCATTTAGACTGTAAGTGTGTGAAGAAGTATTGTCATTGTGTGTAACCTTCTTAGGTTAGGGGTGGAAAATTTCTGATAAATTTCCAGTAAATTACCGGTATCTTTCCATGAGAACTTTCGCTCTGGAAGATATTCCAAAATGTAAGCTTTCCATGGAAATTATAGGAATTTATTGGATTTATTGGATTAATAGGAAATATTGGATAATTTAGAGGAACTATATCATATACTATCATCAATGTTTTTTTTCAACAGCGGACATGAAGGCATAACAATACAAATAAATTTACCATGGGAATAAACTGGAAATTATGAGAAATATATGGAATTAATGAGAATATTTGAAGCTAAAGGTGAGAAACTTGCATAAATATACTGAAACATAATCTTGGCTAAAATAATTAAATATGATACCAAAACAATTAAATAGCAAAGCTGCACCTCAATCCCAGGCACATGGCACATTGCACACTGAACGGCTATTGAGACTAAATTAATAAATAAATAAATAACAAAAAAAACTTTTTTGTTTTCTTACAAATATACTTCTGTACAAATAACATTTGAATTGAAAATGAAAGTATAAATAAATTTACATTGGAGTAAATGTAACTACCTATTACCCACCACTGAAAAGTGGCATTAACAGCCTGAATATCACTGTGGACGAATTCTAGAAGACTTTTTCTAGCCAGCTGACGTTTGTAGCTTTAACCTGTCTCTAAACGGTCTGAGGCGCTTTACCTCTCTGGATGCTCTCTCTTGGCCTCCTCTATATCTGTAGGGCCCAGGAACTCCCGCCAGGCCGGGATGACATCATCACAACCCTCGGGTTTAGAAATGACCAGAACATGGGAGGGGCCGCTGGACATGAATTGGACCAACTCCTGAAAGTATGGCTACGGACACACACACCCACACCCACACATCACACAAACACAATATGTGAGGTACACGCCCTTGTTACACAGTATGTTAAACACAACCTGAGGCTCTGTTCCATGAGATTCTGCAGAGTAAGCAAAAGCAGGAGGGCACGCATAAAGTCAGCAGCTCTATTCTTAGACTTCCACCCAGACTATATCCACAAAGAGCAGAAATCAGAGGGGGAGAATGAATTGGGCTGTGTTACATTTCAAAGTGTAGCATTCTTTTGGTGTAACCGTCAAGACAGTCCTACTGAGGCTGCATGAAGTGTATGACACTTTCAGGAACTGGGAACTTTTATTCTTATGGCTGCAAAGTACTGATCCAGAAAACCAGAACATGCTTGATGCGGCAGGTGGATAAACGGACAAATAAACTGGGCCCTTAAAGAGTAAAGCTGTTTTGATAAACTGATGATAAAGCTGTTTTGATAAACTCCAGTCAGCAGTGATTAGTCATAACTTTGAATAATAACAATGCATATTTGACATTCATTTTGGATTGTCAAATATTATTTATTTCATTGATTATTGCAATATCCGATCAAGTAAAATCAAATAAATGTGTTATAAATAAAAATAAAACCTCAATCTCTAAAATGGCAACTTTCCAGAAGAAAAAAAGTCATTCTGGATCATTTCAATTGGTCCATTCATCAAGACATTTTGACACAGTGTAAAGCATAACTGGCAGGTTTATATAGATAGAGAGATAGATAGACATACAGACATTTAGACAGACAGATAAGATGTTCTGACGAGATTTAAAATGATTGAAATTGCCGAAATATCTTTTTTTGCAATACACAAACCTAGTGTAGTATGCAGGCTTGATTACCCACCTCTTTAGAGAATACTTGGGTGAATAGCAGAGTGATCACCTTATTGACTTGTGTTTAGTGGTGTCTAAGCTTAGAGGTATCTTTAAATTATTAGCCTATGCAAACTAGCAGAGGTTTTTCTTGGGTAAATAGCAAAGCACTTTTGTAAGTCGCTCTGGATAAGAGCGTCTGCTAAATGCCTTAAATGTAAATGTAAATGTAAAATACAGTACCTCTGATTCTTTGTGCTGGTAAAACTCTCGAGCCTCTGACTCTGTGAGAGTCCGCTCCTCATGGGCCAGAATCTCAAAGCCTGCATCCTGAATCTGAGGAAACAAATCTTTATTATTTACAACTTTTATTGAAAGTTGATGCTGACATGTTTATGACGAGAAATATACATAGGCTTTACCTTCATAATGATTTCATTAGTCTTTCCATGTGCCACAACATCTGGCTTAATGATTGCCACTGTGTAAGACCTGTTAACAGGCACTGCATTGGAGAAATACAGAATAGTGGTCAGCTCTGTATTCAGAAACATGATTCTAAATAAATGTTAAATAAATTAAGATGTGTGAGTACCCAGAATATCTTCATCATTCTGCTGAGCCCCAGCATCTTCTTTCTGTTCTTCTTCATCAACCAATATCTCATCCTTTACCTGTGAGAATACATCTAAAATGTTCAGAGCAGGAAAGGGGGACTTCCTGATGGAACTATTTAAGTCTACAGAAAGTATGATTTTGTGAGGGAGGATTATGGGCTAGTTTTCCAAAACTAGATTACTATGCCTATATGCTTTCACTATTGTATTGTATTGTGTATTATATTGTGTTGAATGTGTAGAGAGAACAACACAATAACACAAGTGACCACATTGTAGAATGCTGGTTATGTGCTTGGCAAGCTGATAACTTGCCATATAAGAAATGCACAAACATGGCCATCAAAGAGCTTGCCTTGGAAAAATAAGAAAAGCTTTGCAGGAATGATAACGTTTTACATGCAGACACTACAGGTAAACAGACAGATGACTCTCATAGCTGAGTTATCCAACATTAATGTTGAAACGATGCTTACTTTGTTAGAAAAAACAACATGTTGTTAGAAAATAATTTAAATGTCAGTTTAAAGAAACACGCTGAAAACTACAGGCTAGTAGTGAGGCACCCTTTAAAAGCACTAGTTAAGCGCTGTGTGTAGGTAAAGACTTGAATGGATGATTACGTGAATGATTGAGAAAATTCACAAAAAAAAAATCACTGTGTGTAAATCCAAGATACAAACCTGATGAATGTTACTTGATGTTTGTAATGAGCATCTGACAAAATTTATAAATATAAAATAATCACAAAAATTCATACTAAATTTACTGATTGTCTAGTTTTTGAGATTTTTATTTTGCTTTTACGGCAAATGAACACAATGTGAGTCTCTGAAGCAAAGTGACAGGTCCATTGTAGATGCCTTGTAGATGCTCACATGACATTCAACTAACATTTAATTGTATCTAAATCTATTGATTGCACTGAACTGAACTAAGTTGAATGTCAATGACTGTCTATTAAATGTAACCCTGCACCAACCCTATCCCTAACCCTTAAATTAATCTTAACCTTAACCTTAACCTCAACCTTGAATCAACCCCGAATCCTACCTTACCTTAACATACACCTTAAATCTAACTCTAAACCTAACCCTAAAAGGTTAAGGTTAGGGTTTAAGTGTAGACAGTCAATTACATTCAAGTTCAGTTGCATTTAATAGACATTTAGTTAAACGTTAGTTGAATGTCAGGTGAGCATATCCGACCATCCAAGTCATCGACAATGGACCATCCAAGTGAAGTGTTACCATGTGTTTTCCTTACTAGATACATAAATGTGTTAATAAAAAGACACAGTATGTGTTATTTCTAAGTTCAGACAGGATTTGTAATGCTTGACATTACAGTTCAGTCCAAGACTAAGTTTAATTCATGTCTATGAAATCCGCCCTATATTACACAACAAATATGCAATATCCGTGAACTCAGGATCCACGGGGGTGTGTTGTGGGAATAGTCTGCATTTTTGCGGAGGAGTTTAGCTCACCACAATGCGCTCGACGCCCTGCTCCAGCACCCGTTTCTCTTTGGCCAACTCCTCCACAACTATTCTCTGCAGGAGAGGAGCGTTAGCCCCTCTCAGAACAGCCACCAGCTCCCCACCCTGCACAGACACAGAGAAAAATATCTTTACTAGCAGCACAATCAAAAGATACAGCAGGCTTGTATTTATCTGTTTTAGTACTCTTTATAGGCCTGTTAACTAACCTGGCTGTCAGTGAGTTATGGGTGTCTGAAATACACAGAGATGAATGCAGAGTTTTCTCGTCATAAACTTACAGCATAGAACAGGAAGGTGGGTTCACATTTTCCTCTGTACTTCTCCAGAGCATCAATACTGTCAGCCTCCGCCTTGAATAAGTAAATAAAACACCAGCCCACAATACAAGTTCTTCTGTTAGCAAAAAACAGATAACATGCTGACTCAAAATACACCTAAAACTGGAGCCAGTGGTCAGTTTTCCATGATAATCAACTATGTAGAGCAAATGCTGCAGAATTGATTAGACACTGAGGTTTTTCTACATTCTAATTCATGGATGACAGCAAGTTGCAGTGCAGGTCTACATTCTGCACAAAATACAATAAAAAAATAACGTACTATGGCGAAGTGTAACAGGTCATCCCCTTGCTCATTTTTAATTTTTCTGAATAGGCTGAGGACAGCACGGCAGGGGCCACACCACTGCTGGAACACGTCCACCACTGCCAAAGACACACATAGCACACAGACATTTCACAAGAGGAAGAGCAGAAGAGTTCCAGGCTGTACACGGTGGCCCACACGGCCTGGAGCAAACTGTGTGAGAATGTGTCTAGCTGAGTTACAGCTTTAATAACAAATAAGAGTAATATGTGAACATGTCCGTTAGATCA
Source organism: Salminus brasiliensis (assembly GCF_030463535.1). Classification (NCBI taxonomy): domain Eukaryota; kingdom Metazoa; phylum Chordata; class Actinopteri; order Characiformes; family Bryconidae; genus Salminus; species Salminus brasiliensis. Next base: position 10,142,184 of record NC_132885.1, on the reverse strand, counting down.
GCGAAACACATCACGGCATTCTTAAATTTGACACATTTCATATGCTGTACTTTTCCAACTGCAACTGTCTAAAGATTATAGCTGTTTTTATATGGTGTTGTTGGGTTTTGTTTGCCATTAAATGCATTTATTGAGTATTTTAAGTTGTTATTTGAAGTAGAAATAGTAAGTATGTATCATTGATTGTGGTGAAAATGCTCAGATGCAGTTATACAAGCCTATTTACCACCCTGTTATTCTGCTACAGATTGAAATACACTGTTTCAAAAAAAAAGATAACTCAGCTTTTATTGGCTAGATTATGTTACCATTATGGCCCACAACTGAACAGCCTAGTGTAGCATAGCTATTAGGACTGTACCAAGATCTTCGAGGTTCGAGTGGTGTCAGAAACTGGGAAATACAATTTGTACCACTTGTAAATTGCACTCAAACAGCCAATGAAGTTACAAGTGGTAAACTCAGGATTCTAGATGACAGACAAGTTTACAAGATTTTCATAAATTTCGATTAGATTCGATTTCATATAAATTCAGTTTTTAATCTTTTAATCTAATCTTTTTTTATACTCCAACACTCAGCTGACTAATATTAATTCATTTGGTTTGATATTTCTCAGTGTTTGTTGGATAATCAGATATCACAAAACAACAACACTGAGTCGTCCACAATCACCCGAACAAAGAGTAAAATTGTATGTATTAGTTAATCATCTGGTTTAAACAACCTTCCTACCAATGAGAATTCGAACACTGCAATATTTCTGGGTGTTTCTGTCCTCTCTGGGTCCACGTGGTGTCCTGTAGGCACAATGTGTGGTTAACCAGCCAAAGAGATTATAGGAGGGTCTTCTAGGATTAGCTTTTAGCTTTACCCCTGGTTAGTTTCATTGGCTTAACAGGCTTGCTTTCCTTGGCCAGCCATCATGTGTGGCTTGCTCTGTCCAGGCGGCTGTAGCACCTGGCTAGCTTCAATGGCCTCAGCTTGATGCGCTTTGAATGGTGCCTTACCGAGTCAGTAACCTTTTAGCCTCGCTTCCACAATCTTAGCCTCTCGCTTAGCCTCAAAGGACTTTCGCTACTGGGCTGGGGGTGTGCAATTATAGACAAGATTGTCTACTTGTTTTGGGGTTTTGGGATCGGCCTGTTTACCAGTCCTATTTTACCTATGTGGGTTTTTTGCATTCAAGAGTCAAGAGTGCTTGAGGCTCAGTTCATCAACTCCTCTACTCTCACCCTGCAATCCCCACTTACCTGTCAGCCCTTTAGATGCCAGCATTTCTCCCCATTGCTCATCATTACCGATGGACACCTGAAATATAGAGTAGAGCTGTCAAGGCTGTGAAAATGTGGTCGCTCAACTCAGACAGAGACTCATTTGCTCCCATTACGAGCAACTCATTTCACTTTTAGGAAGATGATGAACAGGAGGAGATACGGTACTGTGGGTGTGTGTTTACATCACTTATGTAACAAATCTGTTTTCCTTTAAAATGGAGAACCTTTAGGGGGCCTATAGCCATGGTCCGATCAGTAAGAGTTCATAACCTACCCCCTAAAGTATGCTGTAGAAAATTACTACACAGAACACTGGGAACACCTGGGCCTGTGTAGTAGTGTTGGATATATCGAGGCAGCCAGAGAGAAAGTTTGCCATGTTATAGAAAAAAAAGCCTAACATACAGAAGTTCAGTGTGCAAATACACAATGAAATGAGTAACCGATTAGGTAACAAGCTGCTAAGATCTGAGAAGAAAACATATTAATCAAAATAACTATATCATTGCTGTCCAATAAAAAACATGTATCTCCAAAATGGTGACTTTACAGGAGAAGGCAAAAATGTGATGAACTTTGAATGGAAGTCAATGTTAAATAAGTTAATATTAATATTATTATAATTTAGAACATTTCTATTGGTTCATTACTCTAGAATTATTCATATAGTGTACAGAAACAGCGACAGGGTTCAAACCATGGAGAAAACGAAATATGGACAAAAATCAAGATACATGGTTTTCACCGGACAGCAGCAATATACACAGTAAGGTCCAAAATGTATCAACAATATCACCAGTAATAACATGTTAACATTAAATGCTACTACTAATAATTATTATATTAAACTTATCATAATACTATATGATAAATACATTTAGATTTGATACAATCACTGTCAAACTATCATCAGTAATAAAATAATATGATAATATTAAACACTAATAATAGTTATATTAATAATAATGCTGTTATATCATCAAATCAAATCATAATAATCTTTAATAACTGTCAGGACGCATGAAAAAACATAATAAAATATACAATGGATACAATATAACTCTTAAATATTAAACACAGCTGGAATTACAGATTCAGAAGGATTAGGTGAGTAGTTGTGTGAGCGATGTATGAGATAAGGGTGAGGATAAGGTATAAAGCTGGAGATTATAGCTGAGTAGAAATGAGCAAACAGTGAAGAAAAGTGTGTGACTGTGTGTGTTACACTCACAACACCCTGCTCGGAGCATTACTCAGGTCACAGAGCTTAGCTGGCTGTTAATCTGCTGCACTTTAGAACATTAGTGATAGATAATTAATTAATTAATTAGCTAATTGCTGGGTGGCATGTTAATAATGAAATAGCGAGTTTAGCACTACTGAGACATGAACA